>NW_027251910.1:0-34354 GCF_044704955.1 Pristiophorus japonicus | reverse complement strand
GGGGGAGGAGCGGGGGGAGTGTGTGTGGGGGAGGAGTGGGGGGGGAGTGTGGGGGGGGGGAGCGGGGGGGAGTGGGGGGGGGAGTGTGGGTGGGGGAGAAGTGGGGGGGGGAGTGTGGGGGGGGGAGAAGCGGGGGGGAGTGGGGGGGGGAGTGTGGGGGGGGGAGGAGCCGGGGGAGTGTAGGTGGGGAGGAGCGGGGGGGGAGTGTGGGGGGGGGAAGCGGGTGGGAGTGTGGGGGGGGGGGAGGAGCGGGGGGAGTGGGGGGGGTGTGTGGGGGGGGAGGATCGGGGGGAGTGTGGGGGGGGGGAGTGTGGGTGGGGGAGGAGCGGGGGGAGTGTGGGGGGGTGGGGGGGAGTGTGGGTGGGGGAGGAGCGGGAGGGAGTGTGGAGGGGGAGGAGCGGGGGGAGTGTGGGGGGGAGTCTGGGTGTGGGAGGAGCGGGGGGAGTGTGGGGGGGGGGAGGAGCCGGGGGAGTGTGGGGGGGGGAGGAGCCGGGGGTGTGTGTTGGGGTAGTGTGGGTGGGGGAGGAGTGGGGGATGGAGAGTGTGGCGGGGGAGAAGCGGGGGGGAGTGTGGGGGGGTAGTGTGGGTGGGGGAGGAGCGGGGGGAGTGTGGGTGGGGGAGGAGTGGGGGGGGAGTGTGGGGGGGGAGGAGCGGGGGGAGTGTGGGGGGGTAGTGTGGGTCGGGGAGGAGCGGGGGGGAGGAGCGGGGGGAGTGTGGGTGGGGGAGGAGTGGGGGGGGAGTGTGGGGGGGGAGGAGCGGGGGGGAGTCGGGGGGGAGTGTGGGTGGGGGAGAAGTGGGGGGGGGAGTGTGGGGGGGGGAGAAGCGGGGGGGAGTGTGGGGGGTAGTGTGGGTGGGGGAGGAGTGGGGGGGGAGTGTGGGGAGGGGAGGAGCGGGGGGGAGTGTGGGGGTTGGGGAGGAGCCGGGGGAGTGTGGGAGGGTAGTGTGGGTGGGGGAGGAGTGGGGGGAGTGTGGGGGGGTAGTGTGGGTGGGGGAGGAGTGGGGGTGGAGAGTGTGGGTGGGGGAGAAGCGGGGGGGAGTGTGGGGGGGTAGTGTGGGTGGGGGAGGAGTGGGGGGTAGTGTGGGTGGGGGAGGAGTGGGGGGTGGAGAGTGTGGGGGGGGAGAAGCGGGGGGGAGTGTGGGGGGAGGAGCCGGGGGAGTGTGGGGGGGGGAGGAGCCTGGGGAGTGTGGGGGGGTAGTGTGGGTGGGGGAGGAGAGTGTGGGGGGGGAGAAGCGGGGGGGAGTGTGGGGGGGCAGAAGCGGGGGGGAGTGTGGGGGGGCAGAAGCAGGGGGAGTGTGGGGTGGGAGTATGGAGGGGCAGAAGCGGGGGGAGTGTGGGGTGGGAGGAGCGGGGTGAGTGTGGGGGGGTAGTGTGGGTGGGGGAGGAGTGGGGGGAGGAGAGTGTGGGGGGGGAGAAGCGGGGGGGAGTGTGGGGGGGCAGAAGCAGGGGGAGTGTGGGGTGGGAGTGTGGGGTGGGAGGAGCGGGGTGAGTGTGGGGCGGTAGTGTGGGTGGGGGAGGAGTGTGGGGGGAGAAGCGGGGGGAGTGGGGGGGGAGGAGGAGCGCGAAGGGGGGGTTTGTGGTGGAAGTGAGTGGGTGAAATCATTCGATGGGCAGTTTTGGCCCCCAGTGAATCCTCAGCTTGGAGTCTGTAAGGGGTTTTCACAGGGTTGTTGTGCCTTGGGTGTCTCTCTCTGGGCTTCTGACCTCACAGCTTATGCCTGGCCTGTGAGGTACCCTGAGTGCTGCAAGAGCACCCCTGGAGAGACTGTGTCCACAGCTTATGAAGGGGGTTTTGAGACTCATGCGTCCCCACAGCTTATGCCTAGCCTGTGAGGCACCTGTGAGTGTCAAACACTGCTAACCCCTTCTTCCCTAGCCTGTGACACACAGTTGAGTGTTTTCGAGGCGCTCCTAGCTTCCCTTACACTGTTCTGACATAAGACTCACGATCAGGAGATGTAATACAATAGAACTGAGACAAGGTGATTCCAAGAGGAACTTTAGGCTTCCAATTTATTTGGCAAGGTGTATCTCAACAAACAGCAATACACCAACAAAACAATCCCCCTAAATCCCACTAAACGGACACAATGAAAATCTTTACACCAGTTTAGCAGTACAATGCCCAACCTCCCACCTTTCCTGGCCTAACTGAGTTGGGAGTTCTGGGGACCAGAGGTTATACTCACTACTGTGCCTTCCGCAGTCTGGTGGTTTGTTTCTTCTATCTTCAGTGTCTTCGGACACTGGTTTTCCTTCAGTGTCGAGGGGCTTTTTTTTTTTGGAAATTCGTAGCCAATCGTTCCAATTCTTTGTCAAATCACAAACGCCAGAGGTCACCTTGGGCCCATTCAAGGATCACTCTGCGCCAATGCTCTTAGCCAAAAGGCCTAGAGCCACTGCACCGTTCCTGGAAGTACTGCAATACCAGGTTCGTGCCATGGAGGTGGATGGGTCAGGCCACCCTTGTGGTTGTTGAATCACGAGGGCAGGGAAAATCATCACTTCTCTTTTCTTCACTACGTCAGAAACCCCTTTTTTATAGCCAGATTATCCAGTCCGCCTCTCCTGCTGAAGTCGATTCTTCTCATTGGTGGACTTTTGATTTTGAAAAATGCAACAGTTTGAGGTTTTTAGGTTTTTTCCCACTGATCTTAACCTACTCAAGGTTTGAGTGGGTGTTGATTGCATTTGCCTCCTGTAGCCATTGTGCTAGTCTGGCCTGAGCCAGATATTTCTATGCCTGATGAAAAAGGTGTTGGAATATGTATATGGCATTGTTTAAATGCTAATGTTTTCAAGGGGCAAGTTTCGAGGGTATACAGTTCCCAGACAATTTGATTAGTTCCAATGTCCAAACTGGCCCTTTTGATATTGACTCCACCCCTTTTCTTGCAGACCTTTAAAAAAATCCCAAATTCGATTAAAGTTCGTAGTTTCTTCCATGTGCACTTTAGGATTTCAAACTTTCTGGTAGATAGTTCCAAATTAAATTCCCTTTCCTATGAGTCCAAACACTGGGGGGGGGGGGTCTCCATTTGTGTCCCAAAGTTTTCCTTCCATCGGTTTCAATTCACAGCACAGACTGATCCCACAGTCCTTTTCCTTCTGGGTAAAATGAGGGGTTTTCGTCCTCCCCTACAAGTCTCACCGTCACCTGCACATCAATGATGATTGGATAACTTCAAACTTTAATTCTCATTGCATCAATAAGATAACGAGGGACTTTGAGAAAGAAGATGATATATGATCGGCACTTTCCTGGGCCCCAATTGGTCACGCTAAATTCTGCTTGTTTTAAGCCAGTTTTCATGTTCCCGCGCAATTCTCGGGAAGCCAGGACACAGTTCCTGTGAGCAGGATTAGCGCAGAAACCTGGGTAAAGTTTGGCACCATTTCACCATCGGTGCTGGAACAGAATGTCGGCTCGTGGACTCCCGCGGTAATACAACTGTGGCTACGGTAATCAAAGGGGTCATGTGATGCAGTCACATGATGTGTGTTGTGTGCTCGGTGATGTGGGCCTGGAAATTCCAGGCCATTGTTAGCGGGGGGGGGGGGGGGTGGGGTTTAGCCCCCTCAGTGAGGGGCTCCAGACTGCCCTCTCCCCATTTTGCGAATTGCCTGCTCCTTTGCTTCTCTAAATAGTCACTTGGGATCGGTGCACCATTTTGCTCGCTGCGCCTTCACTGTGCAACGTCATACCGTTTAACAAAGGGGTCCATTCCTGACTGTTAAACTGTTGACTTTGCCTGATGAATCAAACTTTCAAAGGAACAAGACACGAATGGTTTCTGTATTCCCGGAGACCTTGAAGGGTGCAGGAAGCTGGACAATAAAGAACGACCCCGAAAATGGCAGCTCTCAAAGACTGAATGGACCTGAAATGAAAATGGCCGAATATTAAATACCTTAATGGGGATCGAGGCCTTCTTCATTCTCGTAACTCTGGGGGAGACAGAGTCCCATGTGTTTTGTTCTCAGTTTATACTTATGTTGACTTCTCAGTAACATTGGACAGGAGAAATTTCATATCGCTATCTTTAAAATATTTGCCTCGATTTTCTGATGGGACATTTCTCCTGATCACCTGCAGTAACTTTGACAGAAGATCGGCAAAACCTTTGGAGAAAACGACTAAAAATGGTTGATTATCCCGATCTTCCGCCACAGTTACAGAACTCTGAGAAATCTCCCCCTCTCCCAGCATGGTTTACTGTATATAGTCAGCTCATTGGGCAGCACCCTCGCCTCTGAGCCAGAAGGTTGTGGACTTGAGCCCAAAAATCTAGGTTGACACTCCCAGTGCAGTACTGAGGGAGTGCCGCACTGTCGGAGGGGCAGTACTGAGGGAGTGCCGCACTGTCGGAGGGGCAGTACTGAGGGAGTGCCGCACTGTCGGAGGGGCAGTACTGAGGGAGTGCTGCACTGTCGGAGGGGCAGTACTGAGGGAGTGCCACACTGTCGGAGGGGCAGTACTGAGGGAGTGCTGCACTGTCGGAGGGCCAATGCTGAGGGAGTGCCGCATTGTCGGAGGGGCAGTGCTGAGGGAACGCTGCACTGTCGGAGGGCCAATGCTGAGGGAGTGCCGCACTGTCGGAGGGGCAGTACTGAGAGAGTGCTGCACTGTTTGAGGGGCAGTACTGAGGAAGTGCTGCACGGTTGGAGGGGCAGTACTGAGGGAGTGCCACACTGTCGGAGGGGCAGTACTGAGAGAGTGCTGCACTGTTGGAGGGGCAGTACTGAGGGAATGCCACACTGTCGGAGGGGCAGTACTGAGAGAGTGCCACACTGTCTGAGGGGCAGTACTGAGGGAGTGCTGCACTGTTGGAGGGGCAGTACTGAGGGAGTGCCACACTGTCAGAGGGGCAGTACTGAGGGTTGCCGCACTATTGGAGGGGCAGTACTGAGGGAGTGCTGCACTATCGGAGGAGCAATACTGAGGGAGTGCCGCACTGTCGTAGGGGCAGTACTGAGGGAGTGCCGCACTGTCGGAGGGGCAGTACTGAGGGAGTGCTGCACTGTCGGAGGGGCAGTACTGAGGGAGTGCTGCACTGTCGTAGGGGCAGTACTGAGGGAGCGCTGCACTGATGGAGGGGCAGTACTGAGGGAGCGCTGCACTGTCGGAGGTGCCGTCTTTCGGCTGAGATGTTAAACCGAGGCCCCGTCTGCTCTCTCAGGTGGATGTAAAAGATCCCATGGCACTATTTTGAAGAAGAGCAGGGGAGTTCTCCCCGGTGTCCTGGGGCCAATAATTATCCCTCAATCAACATCACTGAAACAGATTATCTGGTCATTATCACATTGCTGTGTGTGGGAGCTTGCTGTGCACAAATTGGTCGCTGTGTTTGCCATATTACAACAGTGACTGCACTCCAAAAATACTTCATTGGCTGTGAAGCGCTTTGGGATGTCCGGTGGTCGTGAAAGGCGCTATATAAATGCAAGTGTTTCTTTCTTCTTTCTATATACATGTCAACCACATTTAAATCATCTGAACAGATTGCTCCATATGACACAGGCGGTTTCTCAAATGCTCTGCACCATATTCATTATTTACATGCGTCACTGCACCAGAAAGTTTCCCAGTATAATTGTTTCATTCATTAACCGGGGAGTCAGGGCCCGAGGATTTTACTTTGATGTTCAAACACGGATGTTTTTAATAGAGAGAATATGCAAGGATGTCTTCAGGGGCTGGATCGTGATCGGGATCAGAACAAAGCTCACTGCACAAGGCTTGGGAACAGGGGTCCTGACTAACATCTCAATGGGAATATCTGCCGACACTTCATCGCTGAGTTCCAGGAATTTGCTGCCACAAAAGCTTAACTTACAATCAAATCCAAGAACAAATTAAGTTGTATTTGTCATTAAATCTTTTTAGACGTTTTCTGAGTTTCAGGCTAGAAGCCGAAGCAACCTTTAGCATTCGGAGGTGCAGCTTGTGGGATGGGCACAAACTGACTGGGTGCCACAGCTCTGGGCTACAGCTGCATCAGAAAGGATTCTATAACCTTAATGGGCCTGAAATCCTGGCCTTGCTGGGAGTGCGTATGGAGTGCGTACGGGATGCGTACGGGATGCGTACGGGGTGCGTACGGGATGCGTATGGGGCACGTACGGAGTGCGTATGGGGTGTTTGCGGAGTGTGTATGGTGTACGGGGTGTGTACGGAGTGTGTACGGGGTGTGTATGGTGTACGGGGTATGTATAGAGTGTGTGCGGAGTGTGTACAGAGTGTGTACGGGGTGCGTGCGGAGTGTGTACAGGGTGTGTGTGGGGTGTGTACGGAGTGTGTACGGGCTGTGTACGGTGTACGGGGTGTGTACGGGGTGTGTATGGTGTACGGGGTATGTATAGAGTGTGTGCGGAGTGTGTACAGAGTGTGTACGGGGTGTGTACAGAGTGTGTACGGGGTGCGTGCGGAGTGTGTACGGGGTGTGTGTGGGGTGTGTACGGGGTGTGTACGGGCTGTGTACAGTGTACGGTGTACGGGATGTGTGCAGAGTGTGTACAGACCCGGTGAGGCCCTGCAAAAGCCGGTTGCAATGGCCATGGGCTGAAAACCGGCTTTTCCGATCTGTCAAGTGTTGGTTTGATAGATGCTCCGTATCGAGTGAGCGAGGACATTGCGTGGGTGAGATTGCAGTATTTACCCATCTCTTGCCCAGCGAATGTCCTGAAAACTCTTGCGCCTGATAAAAGCAGGTGTTTAGCCTACTGTAACCAGCATAAAGTTTTCAAACATGTAAAAAACAAACAAAAATAAAATTTTAAAACACATTTTTATGTTAAAATCCGTGCCCAACAAAGTAAGTTTATTTTAAACTCTAATTACAACACTTAAAAAAAAAAGAAAAAAAAATATTTTTTCGAACACATTTCATTAACTTTAATTTAAATGAATGTTAATTTTATTTTGTGTTTTGGTGTTGGGGGGTGTTTCTCATTCATAATAACGAGAATTCCTACTTACGGAGTTCCTATTATTGTGAATGTGAATACTTGACCTTGATTGGCTATCCAGGGCCACGTGACTCCAGCCTCTCCCTCCAGTGAATGCACTCCGCTGCGCGGGGAGAGGAGGCTCCGACCGGGATCGCCGGAGGGCGCAGGAGCACTGCGGGAAGCCCAGCTCCGAGATTTCAAGCCCATTATCTCAAAGTTCAAGGAATGGAGGATTGAAGGGTTCGGAGGCTTCAGCAAATTCCCTGCGTCGCTCCTTACACGGGGACCTGAACCGTAACAACTCAACGTTACCCAGTAAATGGGCAATTAACTTTCAAGGACATTTCAGAATTTATTTCCCTTCGGACTGGATAGTAACATAAAACATGTTGGGCTAGAAACTCGCCTCCTGTGCACTTCTCGTTAGCGTCTGCGGGGGGCGACAGCGAGGCGTTACCTGCTCCGCAACCGATCGCGGTGAGAGTACTGATGCTGCGAAATTCCCATCGCGGCCTGGGGAGGCGTGGTTAAGGAGGGCGGGGCTGGGGAGGTGTGGTCAGGGTGGGCGGGGCTGGGGAGGTGTGGTCAGGGTGGGCGGGGCTGGGGAGGTGTGGTCAAGGAGGGTGGTGCTGGGGGAGATGTGGATAAGGTGGGCGGGGCCTGGGGGAGCGTGGTTAGGGTGGGCGGGGCTGGGGGAGATGTGGCTAGGGTGGGCGGGGCTTGGGGAGAGCGTGTTTAGGGAGGGTGGGGCTCGGGGGGAGCGTGGTCAGGGTGGGCGGGGCTGGGGGAGATGTGGCTAGGATGGGCGGGGCTGGGGAGGCGTGAAGAAAGAATTTGCATTTCTATAGCGCCTTTCATGAACTGAGGACATCCCAAAGTGCTTTACAGCCAATGAAGTACTGTTTGGAGTGTGGTCACTGTTGCAATGTGGGAAGTACATGAAGCAACCTGTAAGATATTGCAGAGGGAGATCACAAGCCATCGAGCAGTTCATTAAACTCAGCATCCTTCATCATCCGAGCACTCCCAACGCCGGAGGTTCCCCAGGGGTTGGGGGCAGGAATGCTGAGCACAGGCAGCCAGCCAATCACCAAGTGCAGTCGGTCCTTGGGTTCCCTTGCAGGTACCTGGCTCCTGAAGGCCCAAAAAGTTGGTCAGATAACAACAGAAAATATTTCAAACACACACAAGTTCAGTTTTGTTGGCTGAGCCTATTTACTGTTGAATGAACAAAATTTACTTGCATTTCTACAGCACCTTTCCCCACCACCGGACGTCTCAAAGCGCTTTACAGCCAATGAAGTACTTTTGAAGTGTAGTCACTGTTGTAATGTGGGAAACGCGGCAGCCAAGTTGCGCACAGCAAGCTCCCACATACAACAATGTGATAATGAGCAGATAATCTGTTTTAGTGATGTTGATTGAGGGATAAATATTGGCCCCAGGACACCGGGGAGAACTCCCCTGCTCTTCTTCAAAATAGTGCCATGGGATCAAAGATCGGTACTGAGGGAGCGCCGTACTGTCGAGGGGCAGTGCTGAGGGAGTGTTGCACTGTCGGAGGGGCAGTATCGAGGGAATGTTGCACTGTCGGAGGGACAGTGCTGAGGGAGTGTTGCACTGTTGGAGGGGCAGTATCGAGGGAATGTTGCACTGTCGGAGGGGCAGTGCTGAGGGAGTGTTGCACTGTTGGAGGGGCAGTACTGAGGGAGTGTTGCACTGTCGGAGGTGCTGTCTTTCGGCCCTGGAGTGTCAGCCTGGATTTTAGTGAAAAATAAGGTTGAATATCCTTTAAGTGGAAGAGCTAATAGAAAATAAACGAAATTCTACAGGTAAAATGTGAGGTATTCTTTCGTCTTTTTTATGAATGATTGGATTTTTGAGCACCTTAACATCTGCTCAATAATCTGTTATGGTATTCACCCTGAAAAGCTTCAGTCAGAATTTAGAAACAGGAAGTCATTCAGCCCCTTGAGCCTGTTGCGCCATTCAATGAGATCACGGCTGATCTGTCCCTCCACTCCATTTACCTGCCTTTGAACCCTATCCCTCGATACCCTGACCCAACAAAATTCATCAACCTCAGCCGCGAAAATTTCACTTGCCCCCAGTCTCAAGAGCCTTTTGGGGGAGAGTAACTGAGAGTTCCACTGCCCTTTGTGTGAAGAAGTGCTGCCTGATGTCACCCTGGGCCGGGCTCTCATTGTAAGGTTCTGTCTCTAGTTCTAGACTCCCCCACCAGAGGGAATAGTTTCTCTCGATCGACCCCATCAAATCCTTCTATCATTTTACAACATCAATTCGATCACCCCTCAATGTTCTCAGCTCCAGGGGACACAATATCACCTCTTGGTTGGATTTTAACTGCAGGCTATTCTAATTTACTATTCGAATTGTCACAAACATTGATATCTGCAAAACAAACAGAAAATGCTGGAAATACTCAGAGGGTTGTGGGGTCTGGAACTCACGGCCTGAAAGGGTGGTAGAGGCAGAAACCCTCACCACATTTAAAAAGTACCTGAATGTACAGCTGAAGTGCCGTAACCTGCAGGGCTACGGACCGAGAGCTGGAAAGTGGGATTAGGCTGGGTAGCTCTTTGTCGGCCGGCGCAGACACGATGGGCCGAATGGCCTCCTTCTGTGCCGTAAATTTCTCTGATACTATCGGTGGAGCAAGAAACAGAGGTGAAGGTCAGCGACCTTTCATCAGCACTGTAAACAAACAAACCTTGTTTTCTTTAATTCACCAACAAGAGCTAACAATGAATTTTTCTGTCATCCGACTTTGGAAGTAAAGACAAAATATTCCGGTATTTAGTTATATAAGCGCTCCGAGGGCTTTGCATGTGAACAATTGCAGGAGTGCTGTGTCGTCCTGAAAGCCACATTTAACTCTGGCCTGAGGGTTGCAAAAGTCCTTTCTCGTGTTGAATAATGTAATATTGTTGTTAAGCATTGAATAATGCAACATGCGAATGCCCAAGTCTGCAGCCCTGTGGAATCGTGTAGTGCAGTATGTTAGATACTTTCGCTTCGTGCCAGAGGTGAATCCATCCGTTGACTGTTGGTCCACATTGCACAAGGGCTGCCTTCTGCAAACGACCAGTGACCGATTGTGGCTGTTGCCCCATCCACCATCGGGGTAGGAGGAGGATGGGATGCTGTATAACGCCATGCATCGCTACATAGAAAGAAAATTGCAGAACAGGAGATGGATTAGATTTTCTGTCAACGTGACATCTATATTGACATCCTGCCCAGCTGCTTGGAAGGATGGGACTTCCCACCCAGTGGCAAAAAATTGGCCCCTGTAATTTTCTACAGTTCAAAAATATTAAAAATGGAACAGTGTACAGAGTGTTCAGTTCTCTCAAAAATAAACATAGAGACTTGCATTTATATAGCGCCTTTCATGACCATTAGACGTCCCAAAGCGCTTTACAGCCAATGAAGTACTTTTTGGAGTGTAGTCACTGTTGTAATGTGGGAAACACGGCAGCCAACCTGCGCACAGCAAGCTCCCACACACAGCAATGTGAAAATGACCAGATAATCTGTTTTAGTGATGTTGATTGAGGAATAAATATTGGCCCCAGGACACTGGGGAGAACTCCCCTGCTCTTCTTCAAAATAGTGCCATGGGATCTTTTACATCCACCTGAGAGAGCAGACAGGGTCTCGGTTTAGCATTCCAATCGAAATACTACACTTCCAACTGTGCAGCACACCCTCAGTACTGCCCCTCCAACAGTGCAGCACTCCCTCAGTACTGCCCCTCCAACAGTGCAGCACTCCCTCAGTACTGCCCCTCCGACAGTGCAGCACTCCCTCAGTACTGCCCCTCCGACAGTGCAGCACTCCCTCAGTACTGCCCCTCCGACAGTGCAGCACTCCCTCAGTACTGCCCCTCCGACAGTGCAGCACTCCCTCAGTACTGCCCCTCCGACAGTGCAGCGCTCCCTCAGTACTGCCCCTCCGACAGTGCGGCACTCCCTCAGTACCTCCATTCCGACAGTGCAGCACTCCCTCAGTACTGCCCCTCCGACAGTGCAGCACTCCCTCAGTACTGCCCCTCCGACAGTGCAGCACTCCCTCAGTACTGCCCCTCCGACAGTGCAGCACTCCCTCAGTACTGCACAGACAGTGCAGCACTCTCTCAGTACTGCCCCTCCGACAGTGCGGCGCTCCCTCAGTACTGCACAGACAGTGCAGCACTCTCTCAGTACTGCCCCTCCGACAGTGCAGTGATCCATTGCTTACCGCTGACCAGACTCACTGCGATCAGCGTAATGAAACAACATCAATCACTGAAAAAAACACTCATTTGCATATTCAATATATTCCTTCCCTTGAAATCTCCTGAGGGTAAATATTTCAATATTTTGTATTTAGTGCAAAAAATACCAGCATGGTGGGAAGGGCATTGAATTGCAGACTGGGCACATTTTGTAATGAATTCTTTGAAAGAGCTGAAGAACACAAATTGAATCATAAATTCTAAAACGATGGAGCTTTGCCTCATTCACCGAAGAAGCAGAGAGCCAGACTAAAATTGAACATAGCAACAACCTATTGCAATGTAAATTAGCTCATCCAAAACTCGGCTGCCCCGTGTCCTAACTTGCACCGAGTCCCACTCACCCATCACCCCCTGTGCTCACTGCCCCGTGTCCTAACTCGCACCAAGTCCTGCTCACCCATCACCCCCTGTGCTCGCTGCCCCATGTCCTAACTTGCACCCAGTCCCGCTCACCCATCACCCCCTGTGCTCACTGCCCTGTGTCCTAACTCGCACCAAGTCCCGCTCACCCATCACCCCCTGTGCTCACTGCCCCGTGTCCTAACTCGCACCAAGTCCTGCTCACCCATCACCCCCTGTGCTCGCTGCCCCATGTCCTAACTTGCACCCAGTCCCGCTCACCCATCACCCCCTGTGCTCACTGCCCCGTGTCCTAACTCGCACCAAGTCCCGCTCACCCATCACCCCCTGTGCTCACTGACCTGTGTCCTAACTCGCAGCAAGTCTCGCTCACCCATCACCCCCTGTGCTCGCTGCCCCGTGTCCTAACTCGCACCGAGTCCCGTTCACCCATCACCCCCTGTACTCGCTGACCTACATTGGCTCCCGGTTAAGCAACGCCTCGATTTCAAGAGTCTCATCCTTGTTTTCAAATCCCTCCATGGCCCTCGCCCCTCCCTATCTCTGTAATCTCCTCCAGCCCCACAACCCCCCGAGATGTCTGCACTCCTCTAATTCTGCCCTCCTGACCATCCCTGATTATAATCGCTCCACCTTCGGTGGCCGTGCCTTCTGCTGCCTGGGCCCCAAGCTCTGGAACTCCCTCCCTAAACCTCTCCGCCTCTCTACCTCTCCTCCTTTAAGAGGCTCCTTAAAACCTCCCTCTGTGACCTTGGTCACCTGCCCCAATATCGCCTTATGTGGCTCAGTGTCACATTTTGTTTCATTACGTTCCCGTGAAACGCTTTGGGACATTTTACTACATTAAAGTTACACTCTAAATACAAGTTGTTGCTTTGTTGTAAATGCATCGATCTTGTCTATTTTACTATCTAACAACAATTCATTAGCACGGGTAAATCTACGCTGCAATCAGAAGCTCATAGTGGAGGGGCCCGATACCAAACAACAGTACATGGTTATGTGATACAGGAGTTGTACAGCTTCGAACAAGCAAGCACCTCAGACAGACGGCAGGAGAGGCACATCATGCATTGCCACAGCGCAGGAACATCGGCCTAGAATCCTCTCGGCAACATGCTCGCTTCAGCGGCTGTGTGACGGGAACCCTGTTTATCGGTGTTTACAGGGTGATTGGATTGGACGTCGCCCAAACCCAGGTCGGTGATTGGAGCGTGGGCAGGTACAGCAGGAGCGGCGAGGTCAGGGCGAAGGAGCGGCGAGAGATTGTAGAGGGACGTGATCAGGGCCCAGGAGAGGCGAGGGTTCGGGGCCAGGGGCCCAGGGGCAGCACGGACCCAGCCCACACTGCGATATGTGAGCGCACTAGGTCCGTGCAGCAGAGCTGGTCTCCAGTCGTCCTGGTTAACCCTTGCCACTGGACCAAGACCTCGCTCTGTCAAGCCCGTGTGGTGGCTGGTGTGCAACGGTCACCCCACGTTAAAAAAATCCACCCACAGGCATCTTCCACCCTTCAGGAGCCGGAATATTAGGTCCTTCATTGGAACACCTGTGAACTCATCGCTTTTCGGTGTGGAAGCAAGTCATCCTCGCTTCGAGGGACCGCCTATGATGATGATGATGATTACCGGTGTAAGCGGCTTTCTGCCGCACTTCCGGCAAAGCTACGGCTGCGGAGCGGGATCAGCTCTGAGGAATTTCGCCGCCGTGGTGTTGAGGGCATCAACTATAATTCAGACCCGAGTTATGATGGGTGACTGGCTGGATTAACGGGTCTCACTTCTGGGACTTAGATTCAGATCCAGGTCGGGGCGAGGAGATCCAGGCCAGGGCGAGGAGATCCAAACCAGGGCGAGGAGATCCAGGCCAGGGTGAGGAGATCCAGGCCAGGGGTGAGGAGATCCAAACCAGGGCGAGGAGATCCACGCCAGGGCGAGGAGATCCAGGCCAGGGCGAGGAGATCCAAACCAGGGCGAGGAGATCCAGGCCAGGGCGAGGAGATCCACGCCAGGGAGAGGAGATCCAAACCAGGGCGAGGAGATCCAGGCCAGGGCGAGGAGATCCAGGCCGTGGCGAAGAGATCCAGGCCAGGGCGAGGAGATCCAGGCCAGGGAGAGGAGATCCAGGCCAGGGTGAGGAGATCCAGGCCAGGGGTGAGGAGATTCAGGCCAGGGAGAGGAGATCCAGGCCAGGGAGAGGAGATCCAGGCCAGGGTGAGGAGATCCAGGCCAGGGGTGAGGAGATCCAAACCAGGGCGAGGAGATCCACGCCAGGACAAGGAGATCCAGGCCAGGGTGAGGAGATCCAGGCCAGGGCGAGGAGATCCAGGCCAGGGAGAGGAGATTCAGGCCAGGGAGAGGAGATCCAGGCCAGGGTGAGGAGATCCAGGCCAGGGAGAGGAGATTCAG
This sequence comes from Pristiophorus japonicus, assembly GCF_044704955.1. Lineage (NCBI taxonomy): Eukaryota > Metazoa > Chordata > Chondrichthyes > Pristiophoridae > Pristiophorus > Pristiophorus japonicus. Next base: position 20,334 of record NW_027251910.1, on the reverse strand, counting down.
GCCAGGGAGAGGAGATCCAGGCCAGGGAGTGGAGATCCAGGCCAGGGAGAGGAGATCCAGGCCAGGGCGAGGAGATCCTGGCCAGGGAGAGGAGATCCAGGCCAGGGGTGAGGAGATCCAGGCCAATGGTGAGGAGATCCAGGCCAGGGCGAGGAGATCCAGGCCAGGGGTGAGGAGATCCAGGCCAATGGTGAGGAGATCCAGGCCAGGGCGAGGAGATCCAGGCCAGGGCGAGGAGATCCAGGCCAGGGTGAGGAGATCCAGGCCAGGTGTGAGGAGATCCAAACCAGGGAAAGGGAGATCCAGGCCAGGGAGAGGAGATCCAGGCCAGGGCGAGGAGATCCAGGCCAGGGCGAGGAGATCCAGGCCAGGGTGAGGAGATCCAGGCCAGGGCGAGGAGATCCAGGCCGGGGGCGAGGAGATCCATGCCAGGGTGAGGAGATCCAGGCCAGGGAGTCGAGATCCAGGCCAGGGCGAGGAGATCCAGACCAGGGCGAGGAGATCCAGGCCATGGCGAGGAGATCCAGGCCAGGGTGAGGAGATCCAGGCCAGGGCGAGGAGATCCAGGCCGGGGCGAGGAGATCCAGGCCGGGGCGAGGAGATCCAGGCCAGGGAGAGGAGATCCAGGCCAGGGAGTGGAGATCCAGGCCAGGGAGAGGAGATCCAGGCCAGGGCGAGGAGATCCAGGCCAGGGCGAGGAGATCCAGGCCGGGGGCGAGGAGATCCAGGCCAGGGCGAGGAGATCCAGGCCAGGGAGAGGAGATCCAGGCCAGGGGTGAGGAGATCCAGGCCAGGATGAGGAGATCCAGGCCAGGGCGAGGAGATCCAGGCCGGTGGCGAGGAGATCCAGGCCGGGGGCGAGGAGCTGCAAGGCTCCTGTTACCCAGCTGCCCAGAGCCCTGTGAGATTTGGTGCATCTCACTCCAGTTCCCAGTAGGCACAGGCCTCCTGTGGGAAATGGCTTATTTAGCACCAGCTAGCAATCTCCTCCCTAGAATCCACACAATGGGTGCGGTAGGAAATAGAACACTGTCACATTGGTGCCCCTCTGGCCTCTGTGTGCAGAACTGTGCTGTTCCTGAGCTCACAACGCTTGCTTTCCACAACAAGAGCCTGAAGTGTTCCATTCTTCAAAAGAAAGTTGTTGGAATAAACAAGCTTAAAGAGGAGTTGTAGGCATTGTGAGGAGCACACTAATTTGCTAATGGCTGTCAGAGTAGCAAGCTATTCAATATGACAAGTCATAGACCAGTATTGATCTGTGTAGACCGAGGTGAGTTTTAGCTCTCTCAGCATTATTCCACTTCTGACTTTTTGCCCACCAATTCTCTCCCTCTTCACCTGTGCAGGCACAGGGAAATTACACAGGATTACATAGGATTATACGGGATATACGGCCCAGAAAAAGGCCATTGGGCCCAACCAGTCCATGCCGGTGTTTATGCCCCACTCGAGCCTCCTCCCGTCTTTCCTCATCTAACTCTCTCAGCATAACCCTCTATTCCCTTCTCCCCCATTGGCTTGTCCAGCCTCCCCTTAAATACATCGATACTATTCCCCTCAACCCCTCCCTGTGGCAGCGAGTTCCACATTCTCACCGCTCTCTGGGTAAAGAAGTTTCTCCTGAATTCCCCATTGGGTTTCTGGATGACTATCTTATATTGATGGCCTCTAGTTATGCTCTTCCCCACAAGTGGAAACATTCTCTCTGTGTCCCGTTCTACTGGTGCTGGTTAATCTTTGATCCCTCACAAAATCATAGGCCCTGAATTGGTGCATTCACCGGCCGCTGCTGCCAACTGCCGGTGAGTTTTCTGGGCGCTCTCCCCTTCGGTGCCAGTTTGGTGGAGGTCTCCCGCCGGCGGGGGGAGGAGTATACCGTTGGGAACCGCCCACTTACGTCCGCAGGCGCGCAGGGTGTGTAAGTGACCTCCTGCCCGCCGAGCTGGCAGATTGCTCCGGGCGGGAGTCGGTGGCAGCAGGGGGAAGGGTCGCCGCGTGGGGGCAGCTCTAACCCCGACGGTAAGAAAACCGGCAAAAAAAGGTCAGTGAACGCCTTTTATTTATTTTTTACAGCGATTCAGGGGGTGGGGTCCCCTGAAGGTTTTCCAGTGGGTGTTTTTTGTGTAAATGTTTATTTTTCAGTGATCCCCCCCCTCCCTGGTCCCGACTCAATCCTCGGCGGCATTTTGGCGAGGATCGCATTTGCCGCCGAGATTGGTAGCCCCCACCGCTGCCGCCTAGATTCACCGCGTAAGTCGGTTTTTTGTGCCGCCGGGCGGTACTGGCCAAAGTGCCGCCAGGTCTCTGGCTGGTCCTCTGGGTGGCACTTGGGCGGGCCTTGGCTTTGACCAAGTTCAGGCTCTAATCTTAGAGCGCAGAGAGAGGCCGTTAGGCCCATGGTGCCTGGGAGCGGCTTGGCTGTCCGCCCCTTGTCCCGCCTGAAGGAGGTGAAGTTGGCGGGTTGGAACTGGTTTCCTGACACGCCCCCACCCGCTCCCCCAGGTTAAAATTCCCCCCCATTGTCTTTGCACCTCACTCTGTGCAAAGACCCCCTCCCTCACCGGCAGATCTTGTCCCCTGGTGCGTTTCCCATTTGACACCATCTGGCATCTCGCGTAACCATGGCAACATACGTACGGTGAACACTGCGCCCAAAACCACAGCTGCTCAAACTCATTGGCTCAGGCAGCCTCTGTGGAGGGAACAGAGGGCTCGAGGATTCTGGAATCACTCCTTGGATCAGTATTATGCCCCTGATATTACGGGGAGGTGGGAAGAGAACGGGCACACGCATTTGCGGCCAGCAAATCCCGGGAAAGCAGTGGTCCTGCCGAATTTAATGGCAAGACACCATTGGCTTCTTTTTCTCAGGTGGATGTAAAAGATCCCGTGGCACTATTTTGAAGAAGAGCAGGGGAGTTCTCCCCGGTGTCCTGGGGACAATATTTATCCCTCAATCAACATCACTAAAACAGATTATCTGGTCATTATCACATTGCTGTGTGTGGGAGCTTGCTGTGCACAAATTGGCTGCTGTGTTTCCCACATTCCAAAAAGTACTTCATTGGCTGTAAAGCGCTTTGGGACGTCTGGTTGTTGTGAAAGGCACTATATAAATGCAAGTTGTAACATCATGCACAGCGCTCTTACCTGAATTTATGATATGAGCGACTGGTGAGTGAGGTCAGAGAATTGCCCTTAATACGGAACCCGGGCAAACAATCATTCGCTTCAAAGAAATGAGACTATTCTGCATTCAAGGAACATAGACTGAGAATAAATAGTTTGAGAATATCGGGTAGAATGTTTTAAAATTCGTTCCTGGGATGTGGGCGTCGCTGGCAAGGCCGGCATTTATTGCCCATCCCTAATCGCTCCTTGAGAAGGTGGTGGTGAGCCGCCTTCTTGAACCGCTGCAATCTGTGTGGTGTGTTGTCGCAGTTTGATACAACTGAGTGTCTCGTTGGGCCAGTTCAGGGCAGTTAGCCACATCGCTGTGGGTCTGGAGTCACATACCGGCCAGACCGGGTAAGGGCGGCAGATTTCCTTCCCTAAAGGACATCAGTGAACCAGACGGGTTTTTACGATAATCCGGTAGTTTCACGGTCACCATTACTGACACTGGCTTTTTATTCCAGATGAATTTAAATTCCCCAGCTGCCCGTGGTGGGATCATTAGTCCGGGTCTCGGGATTACTGGTCCAGTAACGTGCTACCGTACGCCTGAACAACTGCACGATTGAGCAGTGGAACAGCCTCCATCCCATGGGTAAATTCATGGGGGCCGTTTGTCAGGCAGGGACGGAGGGGCTGATCGAGAAAATTCCAGAGTGTGGGACTTGGTAGCACCAATGGAGCGGTAAAGGGAGGGAGCCCAGAGTGGGGGTGGGAATGGAGAGGATTAGATTAGGTTAAAGAGCCGGAGGGGGTCAAGGGCATGCAGGGTTTTAAACAGAAGGATGAGAATTATAAATTGGAGACACTGGGAGTCAGTAAGGAGAGGTGTGATGTGTGAATGGGACTGGGTGCAGGATAAAATACGCGCAGCACAGTTTATGGATGAACAGAAGTTTACAGAGGGAGGCGGGTGGGAGGCCGGCCAGGAGAGCGTTGGAATAGTCGAGGCTAGAGGTGATGAAGGCCATGGATGAGCACAAGGACAGAGGCAGGGGTGGGAACGGAGACAGAGGTCGGCAGTCTTTGTGAGAGAGAGGATCAGAAGTTCACACATTTATTAACATTTCAGATAAGGGAATCACATAAGAACATGTCATAACATTTGTTACACATATCACACGAGCGCGATTTCAACCGGAAATCTCTGTGGGTCTATTTAGGGTTACTCACATTGATAATATCTCTGTTGAACCCATCGCTAATTTTGATAGCTAGTGTGAGACTTATTTCTGACTGGATTGCATTTGGACGGCTGCACTGAAAGGCCCAAAGCACCAGTTGGACGTTTCTGTAAGACAGGGATAAAGTGAATGGGGTTAGCTGGCAGTCCGTGAAGTCCAAATAAATTAATCAAAATGACTCCGAAGTGCTGCAGTTAATTGTAGGACCATTGTTGATTCAATTCTGTAACTCAGGACACAGCAGGGCCTCAATTGGGACCCCTCTGTTCCGTCGGACTCAGAGCACCAGTGCATGTACCCTCTGAACTATCTGGGGGGCAATGTTTCCTGTTAAGCTGCGTGGTTGAGCAGCTGTCTGGAGGTCTGCGTAGGCCGTTCACCGGCTTTACAACGGGAAAACTGCACCCGCGGAAATCTGAACGGGCTGTCAACCCAAAAGAAAATTAGACGGAACATTGCCTGGAATAGTTCTTCCAGGACTGTCGATTTCCCACATTACAACAGTGACTGCACCCTGAAAACTCCCTCCCTCCCTCCCTCCCTCCATTCCTTCCTTCCTACTTCCCTTCCCTTCTTTCCGTCCTTTTGTCCTTCCTTCTCCAGTACCAGCTGACTTCGTAGTGGGCTCTTTGCTGCAGGAATGAGAAGCCTAGAAAATAGGTGCAGGAGTAGGCCATTCGGCCCTTCGAGCCTGCACCACCATTCAATAAGATCATGGCTGATTATTCCCTCAGTACCCCTTTCCTGCTTTCTCTCCATACCCCTTGATCCCTTTAGCCGTAAGGGCCATATCTAACTCCCTCTTGAATATATCCAATGAACTGGCCTCAACAACTCTCTGCGGTAGGGAATTCCACAGGTTAACAACTCTTTGAGTGAAGTTTCTCCTCATCTCAGTCCTAAATGGCTTACCCATTATCTTTAGACTGTGTCCCCTAGATTTGGACTTCCCCAACATCAGGAACATTCTTCCTGCATCTAACCTGTTCAGTCCCGTCAGAATTTTATATATTTCTATGAGATCCCCTCTCATTCTTCTAAACTCCAGATAATACAGGCCCAGTCGATCCAGTCTCTCCTCATATGTCAGTCCAGCCATCCCTGGAATCAGTCTGGTGAACCTTCGCTGCACTCCCTCAATAGCAAGAACGTCCTTCCTCAGATTAGGAGACCAAAACTGAACACAATATTCCAGGTGAGGCCTCACCAAGGCCCTGTACAACTGCAGTAAAACCTCCCTGCTCCTATACTCAAATCCCATGGCTAAGAAGGCCAACATACCATTGCCTTCTTCACCGCCTGCTGTACCTGCATGCCAACTTTCAATGACTGATGTACCATGACACCCAGGTCTCGTTGCACCTCCCCTTTTCCTAATCTGTCACCATTCAGATAATATTCTGCCTTCGTGTTTTTGCCCCCAAAGTGGATAACCTCACATTTATCCACATTATACTGCATCTGCCATGCATTTGCCCACTCATCTAACCTGTCCAAGTCACCCTGCAGCCTCTTAGCGTCCTCCTCACAGCTCACACCGCCACCCAGTTTAGTGTCATCCGCAAATTTGGAGATATTACACTCAATTCCTTCATCCAAGTCATTGATGTATATTGTAAATAGCTGGGGTCCCAGCACTGAGCCCTGCGGCATCCCACTAGTCACTGCCTGCCATTCTGAAAAGTACCCGTTTATCCCGACTCTCTGCTTCCTGTCTGCCAACCAGTTCTCTATCCACGTCAATACATTACCCCCAATACCATGCGCTTTGATTTTGCACACCAATCTCTTGTGTGGGACCTTGTCAAAAGCCTTTGGAAAGTCCAAATACACCACATCCACTGGTTCTCCCTTGTCCACTCTGCTAGTTACAACCTCAAAAAATTCCAGAAGATTTGTCAAGCATGATTTCCCTTTCATAAATCCATGCTGACTTGGCTCGATCCTGTCACTGCTTTCCAAATGTGCTGCAATTTCATCTTTAATAATTGATTCCAACATTTTTCCCACTACTGATGTCAGGCTAACCGATCTATAATTACCCATTTTCTCTCTCTCTCCCTCCTTTTAAAAAAAATGGTGTTACATTAGTTACCCTCCAGTCCATAGGAACTGATCCAGAGTCGATAGACTGTTGGAAAATGATCACCAATGCATCCACTATTTCTAGGGTCACTTCCTTAAGTACTCTGGGATGCAGACTATCAGGCCCCGGGGATTTATCGGCCTTCAATCCCATCAATTTCCCTAACACAATTTCCCGCCTAATAAGGATATCCTTTAGTTCCTCCTTCTCACGAGACCCACTGTACCCTAGTACATTCGGAAGGTTATTTGTGTCTTCCTTCGTGAAGATAGAACCAAAGTATTTGTTTAACTGGTCCGTCATTTCTTTGTTCTCCATTATAAATTCACCTGAATCTGACTGCAAGGGACCTACTTGTCTTAGAAACATCGAAACATAGAAAATAGATGCAGGAGTAGGCCATTCAGCCCTTCGAGCCTGCACCACCATTCAATAAGATCATGGCTGATCATTGCCTCAGTACCCCTTTCCTGCTTTCTCTCCATACCCCTTGATCCCTTTAGCCGTAAGGGCCATATCTAACTTCCGCTTGAATATATCCAATGAACTGGCATCAACAACTCTCTGCGGCAGGGAATTCCACAGGTTAACAACTCTCTGAGTGAAGAAGTTTCTCCTCATCTCAGTCCTAAATGGCCAGCCCTTATCCTAAGACTGTGTCCCCTGTTTCTGGACTTCCCCATCATCAGGAACATTCTTCCCGCATCTAACCTGTCCCGTCCTGTCAGAATGTTGCAAGTTTCTATGAGATCCCCTCTCATCATTCTAAACTCCAGTGTATAAAGGCCCAGTTGATCCAGTCTCTCCTCATATGTCAGTCCCGCCATCCCGGGAATCAGTCTGGTGAACCTTCGCTGCACTCCCTCAATAGCAAGAACGTCCTTCCTCAGATTAGGTGACCAAAACTGAACACAATATTCCAGGTGAGGCCTCACCAAGGCCCTGTACAACTGCAGTAAGACCTCCCTGCTCCTATACTCAAATCCTCTCGCTATGAAGGCCAACATACCATTTTCCTTCTTCACCGCCTGCTGTACCTGCATGCCAACTTTCAATGACTGATGTACCATGACACCCAGGTCTCGTTGCACTCCCCTTTTCCTAATCTGCCGCCATTCAGATAATATTCTGCCTTCGTGTTTTTGCCACCAAAGTGGATAACCTCACATTTATCCACATTACACTGCATCTGCCATGCATTTGCCCACTCACCTAACCTGTCCAATTCACCCTGCAGCCTCTTAGCGTCCTCCTCACAGCTCACACCGCCAACCAGTTTAGTGTCACCTGCAAACTTGGAGATATTACACTCAATTCTTCATCTAAATCATTAATGTCTATTGTAAAGAGCTGGGTCCGCACTGAGCCCTGCGGGTCTCCACTAATCACTGCCTGCCATTCTGAACAGGACCCATTTATCCTGACTCTCTGCTTCCTGTCTGCCAACCAGTTCTCTATCCACGTCAGTACATTACCCCCAATACCATGTGCTTTAACTAATTTTTTTCTCTTCACTAATCCTTTTCTCTTCACATATCTATAGAAGCTTTTGCAGTCAGTTTTTATGTTCACGGCAAGCTTCCTCTCATACTCTATTTTCCCCCTCCTAATTAAACCCTTTGTCCTCCTCTGCTGAATTCTAAATTTCTCCCAGTCCTTAGGTTTGCTGCTTTTTCTGGCCAATTTATATGCCTCTTCCTTGGATTTAACACTATCCCCAATTTCCCTTGTTAGCCACGGTTGAGCCACATTCCCCGTTTTATTTTTACTCCAGACAGGGATGAACAATTGTTGAAGTTCATCCATGTGATCTTTACATGTTTGCCGTTGCCTATCCACTGTCAACCCTTTAAGTATCATTCGCCAGTCTATCCTAACCAATTCACGTCTCATACCATTGAAGTTACCTTTCCTTAAGTTCAAGACCCTAGTCTCTGAATTAACTGTGTCACTCTCCATCTTAATAAAGAATTCTACCATATTATGGTCACTCTTCCCCAAGAGGCCTCGTACAACAAGATTGCTAATTAGTCCTTTCTCATTACACATCACCCAGTCTAGGATGGCCAGCCCTCTAGTTGGTTCCTCAACATACTGGTCTTGAAAACCATTCCTAATACACTCCAGGAAATCCTCCTCCACCGTATTGCTACCAGTTTGGTTAGCCTAATCCATGCGTAGATTAAAGTCACCCATGATAACTGCTGTACCTTTATTGCTTATCCCTAATTTCTTGTTGATGCTGTCCCCAACCTCACTACTACTGTTTGGTGATCTATACACAACTCCCACTGGCGTTTCCTGCCCTTTGGTATTCCGCAGCTCCACCCATACTGATTCCACATCTTCCAAGCTAATGTCCTTCCTTACTATTGCATTAAGTTCCTCTTTAACCAGCAACGCTACCCCACCTCCTTTTCCTTTCTGTCTATCCTTCGTGAATGTTGAATAGCCCTGGATGTTGAGTTCCCAGCCCTGGTCACCCTGGAGCCATGTCTCCGTGATGCCAATTACATCATATTCATTAATTGCTGCCTGTGCAGTTAATTCGTCCACCTTATTCCGAATACTCCTCGCATTGAGGCACAGAGCCTTCAGGCTTGTCTTTTTAACGCATTTTGCCCCTTGAGAATTTTGCTGTAATGTGGCCCTTTTTGATTTTTGCCTTGGGTTTCTCTGCCCTCCACTTTTACTTTTCTTCTTTCTATCTTTTGCTTCTGCCCCCATTCTACTTCCCTCTGTCTCCCTGCATAGGTTCCCATCCCCCTGCCATATTAAGGTGAGGAAGGTGAGGACAAAGTTGATGAAAGCCTTTCGAAAGGCCGAGTATCAACCTATTTGCAGCCCCTGCTGGGGCGGAAGGGGCAGAGAGCAAGAGGTGGCAGAGAAAAGGCCCAGTGCAAAGCTCTGATGATTTACAAATTCACCGTCTTTTTGGGCTTTAAGGAAATCGAGGGACATGGGGATAGTGCAGGAAAGTGGAGTTGAGGTTGAAGGTCAGCCGTGATCGTATTGAATGGCGGTGCAGGCTCGAGGGGCCGAATGGCCGACTCCTGCTCCTAATTCTGGTGTTGTTCTGTTGTTGAGCAGCTTGAACTGATGGTTTTTACACCGATGTGTGATCTGTGCTGCACTCACATTACTCACTCCTCTGTTAATGCATCAAACGCTGGCTGCATTGGCAGGCTGCAGCCGCACGTATTGGAGCGGCCTCCAATTGAGCATTTCAACCAACAGCTCTGATTGATCAGCAATTGATAAATGACTAAAAGTCACAGAGAAGTGCACTGAAGTATTTAAGGGCTGTGGATGCATGAGCATAGTGGTTTGGCTCAAGATATTATACCGATTAATATCTTTAAGGAGACTGTCTAAGAGGGCTCCTTAGGCACATGACTTGGCCTATTCACAGGGCTGTTCCTGATTGATCAGTGCTTTCTCCATCAGCAGGAAACCTGCTATTCAACCCATTTAGATTCATAAAAACGTACCTCACAGAAGGAGGCCATTTGGTCCATCGTGTCTGTTACGTTTAGAATAACTCCACAAGACGGTATACTGTGAGCTCAAACTGTTGTGACCTTGGTCTCTTTATTGTAACTGCAGATGAGGAGGCAGCCTGGTAGACTGCCTTTTATACCTGCTTACCCGGGGTGTGCAGGGTTCTCTTGGGTCTCCCACAGGTGCGCAGCCTGGTGGCAAGTCTTACACATTGGCAATGTTTACATACGTAACAGTGTCCGTGCCGGCTGACCAAGAGCTACCCAGCCTAATCCCACTCTCCAGCTCTCGGTCCATAGTCCTGTAGGTTGCAGCACTTATAAGAACATAAGAACATAAGAATTAGGAACAGGAGTAGGCCATCTAGCCCCTCGAGCCTGCTCTGCCATTCAACAAGATCATGGCTGATCTGGCCGTGGACTCAGCTCCACTTACCCGCCCGCTCCCTGTAACCCTTAATTCCCTTATTGGTTAAAAATCTATCGATCTGTGACTTGAATACATTCAATGAGCTAGCCTCAACTGCTTCCTTGGGCAGAGAATTCCACAGATTCACAACCTCTGGGAGAAGAAATTTCTTCTCAACTCGGTTTTAAATTGGCTCCCCCCGTATTTTGAGGCTGTGCCCCCTAGTTCTAGTCTCCCCGACCAGTGGAAACAACCTCTCTGCCTTTATCTTGTCTATCCCTTTCATTATTTTAAATGTTTCTATAAGATCACCCCTCATTCTTCTGAACTCCAACGAGTAAAGACCCAGTCTACTCAATCTATCATCATAAGGTAACCCCCTCATCTCCGGAATCAGCCTCGTGAATCGTCTCTGTACCCCCTCCAAAGCCAGTATATCCTTCCTTAAGTAAGGTGACCAAAACTGCACGCAGTACTCCAGGTGCGGCCTCACCAATACCCTATACAGTTGCAGCAGGACCTCCCTGCTTTTGTACTCCATCCCTCTCGCAATGAAGGCCAACATTCCATTCGCCTTCCTGATTACCTGCTGCACCTGCAAACTAACTTTTGGGGATTCATGCACAAGGACGAGAGGTGGGCACCGGAGGGACTGGAGTGCATCATCACGCCCGGCAACCAAATTTTAATTTGATTTTATGTTTTTAAGTTAATTTGTTTTAATTGCCAGTGCTTTTAGTGTCCCCCTCCCCTTTTATAGGGGGCACTTGGAAAAAAAATTGATTCTGTGCCCAAAAAAACCCCCAAAAATAAAAAAAAGGGCCTTGTAAATGTTGGTGTTTCCCCCAGATCGGGGGGCACGGTTTAATGTTTTTTGTTTACTCCTAAAAGAGTTTCATGCACAAGGACCCCCAGATCCCTCTGCACCGCAGCATGTTGTAATTTCTTCCCATTCAAATAATATTCCCTTTTACTGTTTTTTTTCCAAGGTGGATGACCTCACACTTTCCGACATTGTATTCCATCTGCCAAACCTTAGCCCATTACCTTAACCTATCTAAATCTCTTTGCAGCCTTTCAGTGTCCTTTACACAACCCGCTTTCCATCTAATCATTGTGTCATCTGCAAATTTTGTTACATTACACTCTGTCCCCTCTTCCAGGTCATCTATGTATATTGTAAACAGTTGTGGTCCCAGCACCGATCCCTGTGGCACACCACTAACCACCGATTTCCAACCCGACAAGGACCCATTTATCCCGGCTCTCTGCTTTCTGTTCGCCAGTCAATTCTCGATCCATGCTAATACATTTCCTCTGACTCCGCGTACCCTTATCTTCTGCAGTAACCTTTTGTGTGGCACCTTAACGAATGCCTTTTGGAAATCTAAATACACCACATCCATCGGTACACCTCTATCCACCATGCTCGTTATATCCTCAAAGAATTTCAGTAAATTAGTTAAACATGATTTCCCCTTCATGAATCCATGCTGCGTCTGCTTGATTGCACTATTCCTATCTAGATGTCCCGCTATTTCTTCCTTAATGATAGTTTCAAGCATTTTCCCCACTACAGATGTTAAACTAACCGGCCTATAGTTACCTGCCTTTTGTCTGCCCCCTTTTTAAAACAGAGGCGTTACATTAGCTGCTTTCCAATCCGCTGGTACCTCCCCAGAGTCCAGAGAATTTTGGTAGATTATAACGAATGCATCTGCTATAACTTCCGCCATCTCTTTTAATACCCTGGGATGCATTTCATCAGGACCAGGGGACTTGTCTACCTTGAGTCCCATTAACCTGTCCAGCACTACCCCCCTAGTGATAGTGATTGTCTCAAGGTCCTCCCTTCCCACATTCCTGTGACACTTCTGGTGCACATCCTTTGGGACGTCCTGAGATTGTGAAAGTGGGTATATAAATGCAAACCTTTCCTTTTGTGCTTTCCCATTTATCTCTCCTTTTCCAAAGGTATCTCACTTGCTCCTGGTTTTTGATCTTTGTTTTAACTGTTCCATCTTACATCGGATCACAAAGTGCGTACAGCACGGAAACAGGCCATTCGGCCCCATGGATCGGTGCCGGGGTTTATGCTGCACTCGAGCCCCCTCCCACCCCTCGGCATCCCACCCCATCACCATAACCCTCTATTCCCTTCTCCCTCGTGTATTTATCCAGCCTCCCCTTAAATACATCGATACTATTCGCCTCAACCCCTCCCTGTGTCAGCGAGTTCCACATTCTCACCGCTCTGGGGAAAGAGGTTTCTCCTGAATTCCCCATTGGGTTTATCAGTGACTGTCTGATATTGATGGTCCCGAGTTCTGCTCTCCCCCACAATCTTTTCCATGTCTATCGAACCCTTTCCTGACTTTTAACCTGTCTGGGAGTTGCGATCTGGCAGTGACATGACAGATAACGCGTTTGCATTTTCTCCTGTCAGTACACTTTCACACGTCTCCCCGTGCTGCAATTCTCTGCCTTATCCCCTGCATTGGGTGCCAACAATTCCTTTGCTTATTTATTTTGGCACTTTCCCTCGAAACCTCTCTGCTTCCCCTTGTCTGCTCACACCTAAGATCTATCTGTCTTCTGCCGGTTACTCATGCAATTGCTGCCGATAACACTCTTCTCTTACGTGTGCACATTCTAGAAGCATTTTTACCCTCTATTTTTTTTCCGATGGCTTGGGATTCGGAGGCTCAGTGAGCCAGATACAGGGGCCCATGAGCAATCAAGGGAGCAGCAATCTTTAGTGTCAGCCGTGGCTCAGTGGGCAACACCCTCGCCTCTGCCTCAGAAGGTTGTGGGTTCAAGTCCCACTCCAGAGACTTGAGCACAAAAATACAGGCTGACACTCCCAGTGCAGTACTGAGGGAGTGCTGCACTGTCGGAAGGGCAGTACTGAGGGAGTGCTGCACTGTCGGAAGGGCAGTACTGAGGGAACGGCGCACTGTCGGAGGGGCAGTACTGACGGAGTGCTGCACTGTCGGAGGGGCAGTACTGAGGGAGTGCTGCACTGTCGGAGGGGCAGTACCGAGGGAGTGCTGCACTGTCGGAGGGGCAGTACTGAGGGAACGGCGCACTGTCGGAGGGGCAGTACTGAGGGAGTGCTGCACTGTCGGAGGGGCAGTACTGAGGGAGTGCTGCACTGTCGGAGGGGCAGTACTGAGGGAACGGCGCACTGTCGGAGGGGCAGTACTGAGGGAGTGCTGCACTGTAGGAGGGGCAGTACTGAGGGAGTGCTGCACTGTCGGAGGGGCAGTACTGAGGGAGTGCCGCACTGTCGGAGGGGCAGTACTGAGGGAGTGCTGCACTGTCGGAGGGACAGTACTGAGGGAGAACCGCACTGTCGGAGGGGCAGTACTGAGGGAGAGCCGCACTGTCGGAGGGGCAGTACTGAGGGAGTGCCACACTGTGGGAGGGGCAGTACTGAGGGAGTGCCGCACTGTCGGAGGGGCAGTACTGAGGGAGTGCTGCACTGTCGGAGGGGCAGTACTGAGGGAACGGCGCACTGTCGGAGGGGCAGTACTGAGGGAGTACTGCACTGTCGGAGGGGCAGTACTGAGGGAGTACTGCACTGTCGGAGGGGCAGTACTGAGGGAGTGCTGCACTGTCAGAGGGGCAGTACTAAGGGAGTGCCGCACTGTCAGAGAGGCAGTGCTGAGGGAGCGCTGCACTGTCGGAGGGGCAGTGCTGAGGGAATGCCGCACTGTCGGAGGGGCAGTACTGAGGGAGTGCTGCACTGTTGGAAGGGCAGTACTGAGGGAGCCTTGCACTGTTGGAGGGGCAGTACTGAGGGAGCGCCGCACTGTTGGAGGGGCAGGACTGAGGGAATGCCGCACTGTCGGAGGGGCAGTACTGAGGGAGCGCCGCACTGTCGGAGGGGCAGGACTGAGGGAACACCGTATTGTTGGAGGGGCAGTGCTGAGGGAGTGCCACACTGTCGGAGGGCAGTACTAAGGGAGCACCGCACTGTCGGAGGGGCAGTACTGAGGGAGCGCCGCACTGTCGGAGGGGCAGTATTGAGGGAGTGCCGCACTGTCGGAGGAACAGTACTGAGTGAGTGCCGCACTGTTGGAGGGGCAGTACTGAGGGAGTGCCGCACTGTCGGAGGGACAGTACTGAGAGAGTGCTGCAGTGTCGGAGGGGCAGTACCGAGGGAGTGCCACATTGTCAGAGGGGAAGTACAGAGGGAGTGCTGCACTGTTGGAGGGGCAGTACTGAGCGAGTGCTGCACTGTCGGAGGGGCAGTACTGAGGGAATGCCGCACTATCGGAGGGGCACTGCTGAGGGAGTGCTGCACTGTTGGAGGGAGTGCCGCACTGTCGGAGGGGCAGTACTGAGGGAGCACCGCACTGTTGGAGGCTATCTGCAAGCAGCAATGTTCTGTCCCTCCCGCCGACTCCTGATCCCCACATTGTATTTGTGTAGAGAAGTGGGACTTTCCCAATCCTGCACTTTCCTTTCACACATTCCCTGATACAGAGAAAGTGCCAGTGCCATGGAGCAGGACAGCCGTGTGTGATTCTATTTTCAGATAATGAAACAAGTGTTTACTGGGCATTGATGAATCAGCCGTGGAAAACTGAGCATTAGCCTCTGGCAACTTTACGCTAAACTCAAACAGCTAAGGTGATCAGATTTGTTCCTGTAATCAATCTCTCGATGTCTTGTGGCAAATGAATTCTAAAATCAGAATTATTAATTTATTTAGCATCAGCTATTTTCATTCTAGTGTGGGAAGGAATGGCGTCAGCATTCCTTCAGGCTCAACGGATGAACTCATTGCCTGACACCCAACAACTAACAGCAAAGCAGCTCACTTTCCATTGCAGCACAGAGGCTGGGAGCTGTTGTGACTGCAGGTGACAGTCAGACCCTGTGGGGGATTTATTCCAAAGTATTTTCCCAGTATTCGGGCGCTACGTGGGACGTCCCGAGTCAGAACTGCGCACGAAACGCAGTGGCCGCCATATCGGTTGATACGCACCTGAGGTGTCCCTGGTACTGCCCGAAATTAACACTGAGCTCATTCAATTATGTAACTTGTAAATATAGTGAACAGTGAGGCGGTTAGCGATAGACTTCAGGAGGACAGAGGGGTGGGATGGGCGGGCACGGGGCAGATGGAATTTATCGCAGAAAATTGCAAAGTGATACATTTTGATAGGAAGACCGAGGAGAGGAAATATAAACTAAATTGTACGATTCTAAAGGGAGTGCATGAACAGAGAGACTTGGGGTATATGGGCATAAATCACTGAAGGTGGCAGGGCAGGTTGAGGAAGTGGATCCTGGGCTTCATAAATAGAGGCATAGAGTATAAAAGCAAGGAAGTTATGATAGAATCATAGAATCATAGAACCTTAGGGCACAGAAGGAGGCCATTCGGCCCATCGTGTCCGCGCCGGCCGACCAAGAGCTACCCAGCCTAATCCCACTTTCCCGCTCTGGGTCCGTAGCCCTGTAGGTTACGGCACTTCAGGTGCACATCCAGGTACTTTGTAAATGTGGTGAGGGTTTCTGCCTCTACCACCCTTTCAGGCCGTGAGTTCCAGACCCCCACCACCCTCTGGGTGAAGAAAGTTCTCCTCAACTCCCCTCTAATCCTCCCCCCAATTACTTTAAATCTATGCCCCCTGGTTGTTGACCCCTCTGCTAAGGGAAACAGATCCTTCCTATCCACTCTATCCAGGCCCCTCATAATTTTATACACCTCAATCAGGTCTCCCCTCAGCCTCCTCTGTTGCAAAGAAAGCAACCCCAGCTTATCCAATCTTTCCTCATAGCTTAGATTCTCCAGTCCAGGCAACATCCTGGTAAATCTCCTCTGTACCCTCTCCAGTGCAATCACATCCTTCCTGTAATGTGGTGACCAGAACTGCACGCAGTACTCCAGCTGTGGCCTAACCAATATTTTATACAGTTCAAGCATAACCCCCCTGCTCTTGTATTCTGTGCCTTGGCTAATAAAGAAAAGTATTCCGTATGACTATGTAACTACCGGCAACTCTCGATTATCCGCACATGGATCCAACGGGAAACCATTGTAACGGGATTTAAAATTTCGTCCGGGAAGGCATCGGGCCGGTGTGTTCGGAGTCCTCTCGGACGGGAGGCATTGGGTTTTAATGTCAATCACTCTAACGGAGAAATCGTTTACCCGGCATAGCCCAATCCCCGAGGGACCCGGATAATCGAGAGTTGCCTGTACCTTATCGACCTGTCCTGCTATCTTTAAGGATCTATGGACATACACTCCAAGGTCTCTCTGTTCCTCCACACCTCTCGGTATCCTCCCATGTAATGTGTATTCCCTTGCCTTTTTGCCCCTCCCCAAATGTATTACCTCACACTTCTCCAGATTGAATTCCATTTGCCACCTTTCTGCCCAACTGACCCGTCCATCGCTATCTTCCTGCAGTCTGGAGCTCTCCTCCTCCCTGTTAACCACACCGACAGTTTTTGTATCAGCTGCAAACTTCTTTATCATGCCCCCTACGTTTAAGTCTAAATCATTAATATATACTACAAAAAGCATGATGAACCTTAATAAATCAGTGGTTCGGACTCAACTGGAGTATTGTTGTCCAATTCTGGGCATTACACTCCAGTCCAGGCAGCATCCTGGTAAATCTCCTCTGTACTCTCTCTAATGCAATCATATCCTCCGTGTAATGTGGTGAGCAGAACTGCACGCAGTGCAGAGAGCTCTCAGGTTTTCCCGCATCACTGGGATCCCCCAGGTGCGAGGGGCCATTGACTGCACACACGTTGCCCTCTGCTCTCGTCAAGGACCAGCCGTGATCTACAACACGACGGGTTTCCACTCCCTGAGCGTGTGTCATCATCATAGGCAGCCCCTCGAAGCGAGGATGACTTGCTTCCATGCCAAAAAAAGGTGTTTCAATGAAGGACCCGAGCTACATCCTGAAGGGTGGAAGATGCCTGTGTGTGGATTGTTTTAACGTGGGGTGACCAGCCACCACATGGGCTTGACAGAGCGAGGTCTTGGTCCAGTGGCAAGGGTTAACCAGGACGACTGGAGACCAGCTCTGCTGTACAGACCTAGTGCGCTCACATATGGCAGTGTGGGCTGGGCCCGTGCTGCCCCTGGGCCCCTGGCCCCGAACTCTCACCTCCCCCAGGCCCCGATCACGTCCCTCCACAGTCTCAGTGTGCAGCTGGTGTGTGACCACAGGCAGCAGATAATGTTGGCACTGATCGTGATGCATTCATATTGTGTGAGTCCTCAATCCCCTCTGCCTGTCCGCCGACCCAGTGCCGGCCAGGGTGGCCCTTTGGGGACAATGGGATGTTGCCGAAACCGCCCCAGGGGCAGATTGCTACCCCTGTATCTGAAGCTTTCCCTCTCCCTCCCTCCCTCAAACACACACTCCGACACTCCACTGTCTCTTGGTCTCTCCCTAGCATTGCCAGTATGTGCTTGCTGATATTTATCCTGCAAATTCAACCAGGTGTGTCTGCACCTTCACAGGTAAGTGACAGAGTGAATCATTGCCTCTGTCGGGAACTGCGGCAGGTTTTAGTGAGAGCCGCCCCCACAGCTGCTGCTGCTCCTCCAGTTACTGCAGCAGCATGGTGTCCGATTCACACTGCACCCGCCTCTCGGTGTAAATGTGAAAGCGAATTGTCAAATACAGAAATGTGGGAAATGAATATTTATGCAGGAGCTTGGAGGAAGTGGCAGTGAGCTGCGTTCGGTACTGAACTTCACATAGGTCTCACCCAGCTGTAGACGGGGAGGGTGAGCTGAACACTGAATATTGCAGAGAATGTGAAGTGTGAGAGGGAAGACATTCCGAGCAGGAATGGTTGGCTGCCCGGATGGCTGGAACACAGGGCTGTTACCATGCTGCTTGTCCTCTGGAGGATTGAGAACCAATCGCCTCACCCCCACCCCCCGCCCACCTCTCCCCCACCCCACCCCTCCCCCACCCCCCGCCACCGCCACACCCACCTCTCGCCATCCCCGCCCCCACCCCCACACCTTCCTCTCCCCCCTCCCCCACACTTCCCTCTCACCCCCCGCCCCTCCCCCACACTTCCCTCTCCCCCCCACCCCCCGCCTCTCCCCCACACCGCCCTCTCCCCCCCACCCCCCCGCCCCTCCCCCACACTTCCCTCTCACCCCCCGCCCCTCCCCCACACCTCCCTCTCCCCCCCACCCCCGCCCCTCCCCCACACCTCCCTCTCCCCCCCACCCCCCCGCCCCTCCCCCACACCTCCCTCTCCCCCCCACCCCCGCCCCTCCCCCACACCTTCCTCTCCCCCCTCCCCCACCCCCGCCCCTCCCCCACACTTCCCTCTCACCCCCCGCCCCTCCCCCACACTTCCCTCTCCCCCCCACCCCCCGCCTCTCCCCCCACACCGCCCTCTCCCCCCCACCCCCCCGCCCCTCCCCCACACCTCCCTCTCCCCCTCACCCCCCGCCCCTCCCCCACACTTCCCTCTCACCCCCGTCCCTCCCCCACACCTCCCTCTCCCCCTCACCCCCTGCCCCTCCCCCGCACTTCCCTCTCCCCCCCAGCCCCCGCCCCTCCCCTACACTTCCCTGTCCCCCCCTCCCCCACCCCCTCCCCCACCCCCACCCTCCTGCCCCACCCCCTCCCCCGTCCCCCCGCCACCCCCACACCCACCTCTTGCCATCCCCGCCCCCACCCCCACACCTCCCTCTCCCCCCTCCCCCACCCCCACCCCCGCCCCTCCCCCACACTTCCCTCTCCCTCCCACCCCCCCACCCCTCCCCCACACCTCCCTCTGCCCCCCACCCCCCCGCCCCTCCCCCACACCTCCCTCAGCGATCGGCACTACACGTACTTCAGAGGCTAGTCGAGAGGGGGTGCGTGTTTGTGGGGAATAGCGTGCACAGGAGCTGGGGCAGGTGGATAGGATGCCACAGGGTCCAACCTGCTGGGGGGGGAGGTTGCACGCTAGTCCTGCTGCCGAGGAGTCAGAGGCTGACTTTGAGGGCCCAACCTATCAAAGGAGGCTGATGGACATAACATAAGAATTAGGAGCAGGAGTCGGCCATTCGGCCCCTCGAGCCTGCTCCGCCATTCAATAAGATCACGGCTGATCTTCGATCCCAACTCCACTTTCCCGCCCGATCCCCATATCCCTCGATTCCCCGAGAGTCCAAAAATCTATCGATCTCAGCCTTGAATATATTCAACGACTCAGCATCCACAGCCCTCTGGGGCAGAGAATTCCAAAGATTCACCACCCTCTGAGTGAAGAAATTCCTCCTCATCTCAGTCCTAAATGGCCGACCCCTTATCCTGAGACTGTGATCCCTGGTTCTAGACTCTCCAGCCCGGGGGAAACATCCTCTCAGCATCTATCCTGTCAATCCCCCTCAGAATCTTGTATGTTTCAATGAGATCACCTCTCATTCTTCTAAACTCCAGAGAGTATCGGCCCAATCTGCTCAATCTCTCCTCATACGACAATCCCCCCCATCCCAGGGATCAGTCTGGTGAACCTCTGTTGCACTCCCTCAGTGATTGGTGTACAAGGACACCCAGGTCCCTCTGAACACCAACATTTCCCAATCTCTCACCGTTTAAAAAATACTCTGCTTTTCTATTTTTCCTCCCAAAGCCGTATGCCAGGAGATGCCAGCCATGCTGGGTAGCCTTCTAGTGTGCCCACGCACAGACACAGACCACGGAGGGGTCCAGCTCCAACTGGTGTCCAGGCTCCTCACCGAGCACGGAGACCATTGTGCCCACTATGGACTATCCGGTCAGCTCTATCAACACTGGGGCCTCTGGTCCCAGCTCTCCCAGCGGCCGTGAAGCCTCAGCTGGCCGTGGCCATGGCCTTGGGGGCCACAGAGCTCCCCCATGCCCCACATTGACACTCCAGGCCTCTGCTAGCCACTGCTCGCACCCCCCACTTCCCATCTCCTGCCCGCCCCTGGGGCTTATCATAAACCAAGTGCCAGTG
>NW_027251909.1:27500-34358 GCF_044704955.1 Pristiophorus japonicus | reverse complement strand
CCCGCGCTCGCTCTCTCTCTCCCCCCGCGCTCGCTCTCTCTCTCCCCCCGCGCTGCTCTCTCTCTCCCCCCGCGCTCTCTCTCTCTCCCCCCGCGCTCGCTCGCTCTCTCCCCCCGCGCTCGCTCTCTCTCCCCCGCGCTCTCTCTCTCTCCCCCCGCGCTCTCTCTCTCTCCCCCCGCGCTCTCTCTCTCTCCCCCCGCGCTCTCTCTCTCTCCCCCGCGCTCGCTCTCTCTCCCCCCGCGCTCGCTCTCTCTCTCCCCCCGCGCTCGCTCTCTCTCTCCCCCCGCGCTCTCTCTCTCTCCCCCCGCGCTCGTCTCTCTCTCCCCCGCGCTCGCTCTCTCTCTCCCCCCGCGCTCTCTCTCTCTCCCCCCGCGCTGCTCTCTCTCTCCCCCCGCTCTCTCTCTCTCCCCCGCGCTCTCTCTCTCTCCCCCGCGCTCGCTCTCTCTCTCCCCCGCGCTCGCTCTCTCTCCCCCGCGCTCGCTCTCTCTCCCCCCGCGCTCTCTCTCTCTCCCCCCGCGCTCTCTCTCTCTCCCCCCGCGCTCTCTCTCTCTCCCCCCGCGCCTTCTCTCTCTCCCCCCGCTCGCGCTCTCTCTCTCCCCCCGCGCTCTCTCTCTCTCCCCCCGCGCTCTCTCTCTCTCTCCCCCCGCGCTCGCTCTCTCTCCCCCGCGCTCTCTCTCTCTCCCCCCGCGCTCTCTCTCTCTCCCCCCGCGCTCCTCTCTCCCCCCGCGCTCTCTCTCTCTCCCCCGCGCTCGCTCTCTCTCTCTCCCCCCGCGCTCTCTCTCTCCCCCGCGCTCTCTCTCTCTCTCTCCCCCCGCGCTCGCTCTCTCTCTCCCCCGCGCTCTCTCTCTCTCTCCCCCCGCGCTCGCTCTCCCCCGCGCTCTCTCTCTCTCTCTCCCCCCGCGCTCGCTCTCTCTCTCCCCCGCGCTCGCTCTCTCTCTCCCCCGCGCTCGCTCTCTCTCTCCCCCCGCGCTCGCTCTCTCTCTCCCCCCGCGCTCTCTCTCTCCTCCCCCCGCGCTCGCTCTCTCTCTCCCCCCGCGCTCGCTCTCTCTCTCCCCCCGCGCTCGCTCTCCCCCCCCCCCCCCCCCTCCAGTGACACACACGAACCGTACGCCTTTCTGTT
This sequence comes from Pristiophorus japonicus, assembly GCF_044704955.1. Classification (NCBI taxonomy): domain Eukaryota; kingdom Metazoa; phylum Chordata; class Chondrichthyes; family Pristiophoridae; genus Pristiophorus; species Pristiophorus japonicus. Next base: position 33,238 of record NW_027251909.1, on the reverse strand, counting down.
GCAGCATCCACCATGTCTCGATTCTTTGCCACCGGCTCGGACAGTGAATCCGAATCGTCATCGTCGGGTGATGAGCTGGTTTCCAAACCCTTGGGGACCACCTTCTCCAAACAGTAAGTGTATTCGCTGTCCCCGAACCAGACCCTTCTCCATTCAGCCCCTCGAGCCTGTTACACAGGAACAGGAGGAGGCCCATTCAGCCCCTCGAGCCTGTTACACAGGAACAGGAGGAGGCCCATTCAGCCCCTCGAGCCTGTTACACAGGAACAGGAGGAGGCCCCTCCGACAGTGCGGCACTCCCTCAGTACTGCCCCTCCGACAGTGCGGGGCTCCCTCAGTACTGCCCCTCCGACAGTGCGGCACTCCCTCAGTACTGCCCCTCCGACAGTGCGGCACTCCCTCAGTACTGCCCCTCCGACAGTGCAGCAGTCCCTCAGTACTGCCCCTCCGACAGTGCGGCACTCCCTCAGTACTGACCCTCCGACAGTGCGGGGCTCCCTCAGTACTGCCCCTCCGACAGTGCGGGGCTCCCTCAGTACTGCCCCTCCGACAGTGCGGGGCTCCCTCAGTACTGCCTCTCCGACAGTGCGGGGCTCCCTCAGTACTGCCCCTCCGACAGTGCGGGGCTCCCTCAGTACTGCCCCTCCGACAGTCACTCCCTCAGTACTGCCCCTCCGACAGTGCGGCAGTCCCTCAGTACTGCCCCTCCGACAGTGCAGGGCTCCCTCAGTACTGCCCCTCCTACAGTGCGGGGCTCCCTCAGTACTGCCCCTCCGACAGTGCGGGGCTCCCTCAGTACTGCCCCTCCGAAAGTGCGGGGCTCCCTCAGTACTGCCCCTCCGACAGTGCAGGGCTCCCTCAGTACTGCCCCTCCGACAGTCACTCCCTCAGTACTGCCCCTCCGACAGTGCGGGGCTCCCTCAGTACTGCCCCTCCGACAGTCACTCCCTCAGTACTGCCCCTCCGACAGTGCGGCACTCCCTCAGTACTGCCCCTCCGACAGTGCGGCACTCCCTCAGTACTGCCCCTCCGACAGTGCAGCAGTCCCTCAGTACTGCCCCTCCGACAGTGCGGCACTCCCTCAGTACTGACCCTCCGACAGTGCGGGGCTCCCTCAGTACTGCCCCTCCGACAGTGCGGGGCTCCCTCAGTACTGCCCCTCCGACAGTGCGGGGCTCCCTCAGTACTGCCTCTCCGACAGTGCGGGGCTCCCTCAGTACTGCCCCTCCGACAGTGCGGGGCTCCCTCAGTACTGCCCCTCCGACAGTCACTCCCTCAGTACTGCCCCTCCGACAGTGCGGCAGTCCCTCAGTACTGCCCCTCCGACAGTGCAGGGCTCCCTCAGTACTGCCCCTCCGACAGTGCGGGGCTCCCTCAGTACTGCCCCTCCGACAGTGCGGGGCTCCCTCAGTACTGCCCCTCCGAAAGTGCGGGGCTCCCTCAGTACTGCCCCTCCGACAGTGCAGGGCTCCCTCAGTACTGCCCCTCCGACAGTCACTCCCTCAGTACTGCCCCTCCGACAGTGCGGGGCTCCCTCAGTACTGCCCCTCCGACAGTCACTCCCTCAGTACTGCCCCTCCGACAGTGCGGCACTCCCTCAGTACTGCCCCTCCGACAGTGCGGCACTCCCTCAGCACCGCCCCTCCGACAGTGCGGCACTCCCTCAGCACCGCCCCTCCGACAGTGCGGCACTCCCTCAGTACTGCCCCTCCGACAGTGCGGCACTCCCTCAGTACTGCCCCTCCGACAGTGCGGCACTCCCTCAGTACTGCCCCTCCGACAGTGCGGCGCTCCCTCAGTACTGCCCCTCCGACAGTGCGGCACTCCCTCAGTACTGCCCCTCCGACAGTGCGGCACTCCCTCAGTACTGCCCCTCCGACAGTGCGGCACTCCCTCAGTACTGCCCCTCCGACAGTGCGGCACTCCCTCAGTACTGCCCCTCCGACAGTGCGGCACTCCCTCAGTACTGCCTCTCCGACAGTGCGGGGCTCCCTCAGTACTGCCCCTCCGACAGTCACTCCTTCAGTACTGCCCCTCCGACAGTGCGGCAGTCCCTCAGTACTGCCCCTCCGACAGTGCGGGGCTCCCTCAGTACTGCCCCTCCGACAGTGCGGGGCTCCCTCAGTACTGCCCCTCCGACAGTGCGGGGCTCCCTCAGTACTGCCCCTCCGACAGTGCGGGGCTCCCTCAGTACTGCCCCTCCGACAGTGTGGGGCTCCCTCAGTACTGCCCCTCCGACAGTCACTCCCTCAGTACTGCCCCTCCGACAGTGCGGGGCTCCCTCAGTACTGCCCCTCCGACAGTCACTCCCTCAGTACTGCCCCTCCGACAGTGCGGGGCTCCCTCAGTACTGCCCCTGCGACAGTGCGGGGCTCCCTCAGTACTGCCCCTCCGACAGTCACTCCTTCAGTACTGCCCCTCCGACAGTGCGACAGTCCCTCAGTACTGCCCCTCCGTCAGTGCGGGGCTCCCTCAGTACTGCCCCTCCGACAGTGCGGGGCTCCCTCAGTACTGCCCCTCCGACAGTGCGGGGCTCCCTCAGTACTGCCCCTCCGACAGTGTGGGGCTCCCTCAGTACTGCCCCTCCGACAGTGCGGCGCTCCCTCAGTACTGCCCCTCCGACAGTGCGGCACTCCCTCAGTACTGCCCCTCCGACAGTGCGTCACTCCCTCAGTACTGCCCCTCCGACAGTGCGGGGCTCCCTCAGTACTGCCCCTCCGACAGTGCGGCACTCCCTCAGTACTGCCCCTCCGACAGTGCGGCACTCCCTCAGTACTGCCCCTCCGACAGTGCGGCACTCCCTCAGTACTGCCCCTCCGACAGTGCGGGGCTCCCTCAGTACTGCCCCTCCGACAGTGCGGCGCTCCCTCAGTACTGCCCCTCCGACAGTGCGGCACTCCCTCAGTACTGCCCCTCCGACAGTGCGGCACTCCCTCAGTACTGCCCCTCCGACAGTCACTCCCTCAGTACTGCCCCTCCGACAGTCACTCCCTCAGTACTGCCCCTCCGACAGTGCGGCACTCCCTCAGTACTGCCCCTCCGACAGTGCGGCACTCCCTCAGTACTGCCCCTCCGACAGTGCGGGGCTCCCTCAGTACTGCCCCTCCGACAGTCACTCCCTCAGTACTGCCCCTCCGACAGTGCGGGGCTCCCTCAGTACTGCCCCTGCGACAGTGCGGCACTCCCTCAGTACTGCCCCTCCGACAGTGCGGCACTCCCTCAGTACTGCCCCTCCGACAGTGCGGCGCTCCCTCAGTACTGCCCCTCCGACAGTGCGGCACTCCCTCAGTACTGCCCCTCCGACAGTGCGGCACTCCCTCAGTACTGCCCCTCCGACAGTGCGGCACTCCCTCAGTACTGCCCCTCCGACAGTGCGGCACTCCCTCAGTACTGCCCCTCCGACAGTGCGGCGCTCCCTCAGTACTGCCCCTCTAACTTGGAAACGGGGAATTGGGAAATGCTGGAACTGGGAATGATTGGCGGGAGTGCGGGGAGCGGGTGGCGGCTGGAGGGGGCACTGATTGGATCGCTGTGTCACTGAGCCACCACACACCCGATGGGCCCCATGCTCTCCTGTGCTTTCGATCGTTCCGTGATTCAGACTTCTGTCCCTGTCTCTCTCTCAGGCCCCTGTTGGTTAGTGACGATGAGGAGGACACAAAGAGAGTGGTGCGCAGTGCGAAAGATAAAAGGTAAGTGACCCCGGACCTTTAACCCCCATCACTCTACCCCCTCCACCCTCCCTATCTCTGTAACCCCCTCCACCCTCCCTATCTCTGTAACCTCCTCCACCCCTCCCTATCTCTGTAACCCCCTCCACCCTCCCTATCTCTGTAACCCCCTACACCCCTCCCTATCTCTGTAACCCCCTCCACCCCTCCCTATCTCTGTAACCCCCTATACCCTCCCTATCTCTGTAACCCCCTACACCCCTCCCTATCTCTGTAACCCCCTCCACCCTCCCTATCTCTGTAACCCCCTACACCCCTCCCTATCTCTGTAACCCCCTCCACCCTCCCTATCTCTGTAACCCCCTCCACCCTCCCTATCTCTGTAACCCCCTCCACCCTCCCTATCTCTGTAACCCCCTCCACCCTCCCTATCTCTGTAACCCCCTCCACCCTCCCTATCTCTGTAACCCCCTCCACCCCTCCCTATCTCTGTAACCCCCTCCACCCTCCCTATCTCTGTAACCCCCTCCACCCTCCCTATCTCTGTAACCCCCTCCACCCTCCCTATCTCTGTAACCCCCTACACCCCTCCCTATCTCTGTAACCCCCTACACCCTCCCTATCTCTGTAACCTCCTCCACCCTCCCTATCTCTGTAACCCCCTACACCCTCCCTATCTCTGTAACCCCCTCCACCCTCCCTATCTCTGTAACCCCCTACACCCTCCCTATCTCTGTAACCTCCTACACCCCTCCCTATCTCTGTAACCCCCTACACCCTCCCTATCTCTGTAACCTCCTACACCCCTCCCTATCTCTGTAACCACCTCCAGCCCCTACACCCCTCCCTATCTCTGTAACCTCCTCCAGCCCCTACACCCCTCCCTATCTCTGTAACCTCCTCCAGCCCCTACACACCTCCCTATCTCTGTAACCACCTCCAGCCCCTACACCCCTCCCTATCTCTGTAACCTCCAGCCCCTACACCCCTCCCTATCTCTGTAACCCCCTCCAGCCCCTACACCCCTCCCTATCTCTGTAACCTCCTCCAGCCCCTACACCCCTCCCTATCTCTGTAACCCCCTCCAGTCCCTACACCTCTCCCTATCTCTGTAACCGCCCCTACACCCTCCCTATCTCTGTAACCCCCTCCAGCCCCTACACACCTCCCTATCTCTGTAACCCCCTCCAGCCCCTACACCCCTCCCTATCTCTGTAACCCCCTCCACCCCTACACCCCTCCCTATCTCTGTAACCCCCTCCAGCCCCTACACACCTCCCTATCTCTGTAACCCCCTCCAGCCCCAACACCCCTCCCTATCTCTGTAACCCCCTCCACCCCTACACCCCTCCCTATCTCTGTAACCCCCTCCACCCCTACACCCCTCCCTATCTCTGTAACCACCTCCAGCCCCTACACCCCTCCCTATCTCTCTAACCACCTCCAGCCCCTACACCCTTCCCTATCTCTGTAACCCCCTCCACCCCTACACCCCTCCCTATCTCTGTAACCCCCTCCAGCCCCTACACCCCTCCCTATCTCTGTAACCCCTCCAGCCCCTACACCCCTCCCTATCTCTGTAACCCCCTCCAGCCCCTACACCCCTCCCTATCTCTGTAACCCCCTCCAGCCCCTACACCCCTCCCTATCTCTGTAACCCCCCCCCCGAGATCTCTGCACTCCTCTAATTCTGCCCCCCTGACCATCCCTGATTATAATCGCTCCACCATCGGTGGCCGTGCCTTCAGTTGCCTGGGGCCCCAAGCTCTGGAAGTCGCTCCCTCAACCTCTCCGCCTCTCTCTCTCTCTCTCTCTTCCTTTAAGACGCTCCTTAAAACCGACCTCTGTGATCCAGCTTCTGGTCACTTGACCTGCTTCCTACTGTCCCGTCTCGGTGTCACAATGTTGAACCTCGCCGGTCCCGTCTGGCAACTTGTGCCATTTCACCACGTTAACGGCACGGTATCAATACAACTTCTTGTTGAAGGTTCGACGAGCTGATGAACATCATTAAGACTATCCGGAATGCCATGAAGATCCGGGACATGGCCAAGTGTCTGGAGGAGT
>NW_027251909.1:0-20000 GCF_044704955.1 Pristiophorus japonicus | reverse complement strand
ACTGATTCCCGGGATGTATCAAGAAAGACTGGATCAACTGGGCTTGTATTCACTGGAGTTCAGAAGAATGAGAGGGGACCTCATAGAAACTTTTTAAATTCTGACGGGACTGGACAGGTTAGATGCAGGAAGAATGTTCCCGATGTTGGGGAAGTCCAGAACCAGGGGTCACAGTCTAAGGATAAGGGGTAAGCCATTTAGGACCGAGATGAGGAGAAACTTCTTCACCCAGAGAGTGGTGAACCTGTGGAATTCTCTACCACAGAGAGTTGTTGAGGCCAATTCACTAAATATATTCAAAAGGGAGTTAGATGAAGTCTTTACTACTCGGGGGATCAAGGGGTATGGTGAGAAAGCAGGAAGGGGGTACTGAAGTTGCATGTTCAGCCATGAACTCATTGAATGGCGGTGCAGGCTAGAAGGGCTGAATGGCCTACTCCTGCACCTATTTTCTATGTTTCTAACCCAGACCAGAACTGTGCACGGTGCTCCAAGTGTGGTCTAACCAGACCAGAACTGTACACAGTGCTCCAAGTGTGGTCTAACCAGACCAGAACTGTACACAGTGCTCCAAGTGTGGTCTAACCAGACCAGAACTGTGCACGGTGCTCCAAGTGTGGTCTAACCAGACCAGAACTGTGCACAGTGCTCCAAGTGTGGTCTAACCAGACCAGAACTGTGCACAGTGCTCCAAGTGTGGTCTAACCAGACCAGAACTGTGCACAGTGCCCCAAGTGTGGTCTAACCAGACCAGAACTGTGCACAGTGCTCCAAGTGTGGTCTAACCAGACCAGAACTGTGCACAGTGCTCCAAGTATGGTATCATGTCAAACCTGGCGTAATTTGTATTCTCCCTCATTTCAGAATCCCGAGAAGTCTGCTGATGAAGAGGAAGAAGTGGATGAAGATGAAGGTAAGTAATTCTACTGTCCCCGGGGTACGGGTCTCCCCCACGGGGCACCGACTCTCCCCGGGGTACGGGTCTCTCCCCCACGGGGCACCCACTCTCCCCGGGGTACGGGTCTCCCCCACGGGGCACCGACTCTCCCCGGGGTACGGGTCTCCCCCACGGGGCACCCACTCTCCCCGGGGTACGGGTCTCCCCCACGGGGCACCGACTCTCCCCGGGGTACGGGTCTCCCCCACGGGACACTGACTCTCCCCGGGGTACGGGTCTCCCCCACGGGGCACCGACTCTCCCCGGGGTACGGGTCTCCCCCACGGGGCACCGACTCTCCCCGGGGTACGGGTCTCCCCCACGGGGCACCGACTCTCCCCGGGTACTCACTGCTGTTTCTCTCCACCCGCAGTGTCCATGGATGAGGAAGATGATGTTGAGATGTCAGCTGCTGTGTTCTTGAAGAAGAAGGCAGAGCCCATTCCTGACAGCAAGAAATTGCTGAAAAAAGAGGTACTGACATCGTACATATGTTTGTTTATTAACCCTCCTCCTTGCCCTCCTCTCTCTCTCTCTCTCTCCCCCCCGGCCTCCACTCTCTCTCTCTCTCTCTCCCCCCGGCCTCCACTCTCTCTCTCTCTCTCTCCCCCCCGCCCTCCTCTCTCTCTCTCTCTCTCCCCCCCGCTCTCCTCTCTCTCTCTTTCTCCCCCGCGCCTCCTCTCTCTCTCTCCCCCCGCCCTCCTCTCTCTCTCCCCCCGCCCTCCTCTCTCTCTCTCCCCCCGCCCTCCTCTCTCTCTCCCCCCGCCCTCCTCTCTCTCTCTCCCCCCGCCCTCCTCTCTCTCTCCCCCCGCCCTCCTCTCTCTCCCCCCGCCCTCCTCTCTCTCTCCCCCGCCCTCCTCTCTCTCTCTCCCCGCCCTCCTCTATCTCTCTCCCCGCCCTCCTCTATCTCTCTCCCCCCGCCCTCCTCTCTCTCCCCCCCCCGCCCTCCTCTCTCCCCCCCCCGCCCTCCTCTCTCCCCCCCCGCCTTCCTCTCTCTCTCTCCCCCCGCCCTCCTCTCTCTCTCCCCCCGCCCTCCTCTCTCCCCCCCCGCCCTCCTCTCTCCCCCCCCGCCCTCCTCTCTCCCCCCCCGCCCTCCTCTCTCCCCCCCCGCCCTCCTCTCTCTCTCCCCCCGCCCTCCTCTCTCTCTCCCCCCGCCCTCCTCTCTCTCTCCCCCCGCCCTCCTCTCTCTCTCCCCCCGCCCTCCTCTCTCTCTCCCCCCGCCCTCCTCTCTCTCTCTCTCTCTCCCCCCTGCCCTCCTCTCTCTCTCTCTCTCTCCCCCCCTGCCCTCCTCTCTCTCTCTCTCTCTCCCCCCTGCCCTCCTCTCTCTCTCTCTCTCTCCCCCCTGCCCTCCTCTCTCTCTCTCTCTCTCTCCCCCCCTCCCTCCTCTCTCTCTCTCTCTCTCCCCCCCGGCCTCCTCTCTCTCTCTCTCTCTCCCCCCGCCCTCCTCTCTCTCTCTCCCCCCGCCCTCCTCTCTCTCTCTCCCCCCACCCTCCTCTCTCTCTCTCCCCCCGCCCTCCTCTCTCTCTCTCCCCCCGCCCTCCTCTCTCTCTCTCCCCCCGCCCTCCTCTCTCTCTCTCTCTCTTCCCCCCGCCCTCCTCTCTCTCCCCCCCCCGCCCTCCTCTCTCTCCCCCCCCCCGCCCTCCTCTCTCTCCCCCCCCCCCGCCCTCCTCTCTCCCCCCCCCGCCCTCCTCTCTCCCCCCCCCGCCCTCCTCTCTCCCCCCCCCGCCCTCCTCTCTCCCCCCCCCGCCCTCCTCTCTCCCCCCCCCCGCCCTCCTCTCTCCCCCCCCGCCTTCCTCTCTCTCTCCCCCCGCCTTCCTCTCTCTCTCTCCCCCGCCCTCCTCTCTCCCCCCCCGCCCTCCTCTCTCCCCCCCGCCCTCCTCTCTCCCCCCCCCGCCCTCCTCTCTCTCTCCCCCCGCCCTCCTCTCTCTCTCCCCCCGCCCTCCTCTCTCTCTCCCCCCGCCCTCCTCTCTCTCTCCCCCCGCCCTCCTCTCTCTCTCCCCCCGCCCTCCTCTCTCTCTCCCCCCGCCCTCCTCTCTCTCTCCCCCCGCCCTCCTCTCTCTCTCCCCCCGCCCTCCTCTCTCTCTCCCCCCGCCCTCCTCTCTCTCTCCCCCCGCCCTCCTCTCTCTCTCCCCCCGCCCTCCTCTCTCTCTCCCCCCGCCCTCCTCTCTCTCTCCCCCCGCCCTCCTCTCTCTCTCCCCCCCACCCTCCTCTCTCTCTCTCCCCCCGCCCTCCTCTCTCTCTCTCTCCCCCCGCCCTCCTCTCTCTCTCTCTCCCCCCGCCCTCCTCTCTCTCTCTCTCTCCCCGCCCTCCTCTCTCTCTCCCCCCGCCCTCCTCTCTATCTCTCCCCCCGCCCTCCTCTCTATCTCTCTCCCCCCGCCCTCCTCTCTATCTCTCTCCCCCCGCCCTCCTCTCTCTCTCTCTCCCCGCCCTCCTCTCTATCTCTCTCCCCGCCCTCCTCTCTATCTCTCTCCCCCCGCCCTCCTCTCTCTCTCTCCCCCCGCCCTCCTCTCTCTCTCTGCCCCCGCCCTCCTCTCTCCCCCCGCCCTCCTCTCTCCCCCCGCCCTCCTCTCTCCCCCCGCCCTCCTCTCTCCCCCCGCCCTCCTCTCTCCCCCCGCCCTCCTCTCTCCCCCCGCCCTCCTCTCTCCCCCCGCCCTCCTCTCTCCCCCCGCCCTCCTCTCTCCCCCCGCCCTCCTCTCTCCCCCCGCCCTCCTCTCTCTCTCCCCCCGCCCTCCTCTCTCTCTCCCCCCGCCCTCCTCTCTCTCTCCCCCCGCCCTCCTCTCTCTCTCCCCCCGCCCTCCTCTCTCTCTCTCTTCCCCCCCCCACCCCCGGGTATCCTGTCCCATACACTCACTGTCTGACGGTTACACAATGTCACACCTCCACAGGACGAGGAAGATGAGGATGATGACGAGGATGATGAAGATTGGGGCACCCCCTCGGACGACTCTGACTCGGAGTCAGACGATGATGATAGCAAGTACACCTCGCTGGCCCACAAGTTCTTGAAAAAGTGAGTGAGGGGAACGGTTTGGGACACGAGGGAGGGAAGGGGAGGGGAGGGAGTAGGCGCGAGAGTGAGGTTAACATCGAGGGGTTTGGGGGCAGCACACTCGCCTCTGAGTCAGAATGTTGTGGGTTCAAGTCCCACTCCAGACACTTGAGCGCGTAAATCGAGGCTGACACTCCCAGTGCAGTACTGAGGGAGTGCCGCACTGTCGGAGGGACAGTACTGAGGGAGCGCCGCACTGTCGGAGGGGCAGTACTGAGGGAGCCCCACACTGTCGGAGGGGCAGTACTGAGGGAGCCCCGCACTGTCGGAGAGGCAGTACTGAGGGAGCCCCGCACTCTCGGAGGGGCAGTACTGAGGGAGCCCCGCACTGTCGGAGGGGCAGTACTGAGGGAGCGCCGCACTGTCGGAGGGGCAGTACCGAGGGAGCGCCGCACTGTCGGAGGGGCAGTACCGAGGGAGTGCCGCACTGTCGGAGGGGCAGTACCGAGGGAGCGCCGCACTGTCGGAGGGGCAGTACCGAGGGAGTGCCGCACTGTCGGAGGGGCGGTACCGAGGGAGCGCCGCACTGTCGGAGGGGCAGTACTGAGGGAGCGCCGCACTGTTGGAGGGGCCGTCTTTTGGATGAGACATTAAACCGAGGCCCCGTCTGCCCTCTCGGGTGGATGTAAGAGATCCCGGGGCACTATTTGAAGAAGAGCAGGGGGAGTTCTCCCCGGTGTCCTGGGATATTTATCCCTCAACCAACATCACTAAAACAGATGATCCGGGTCATTATCACATTGCTGTGTGTGGGAGCTTGCTGTGCGCAAATTGCCTGCCATGTTTCCCACATTACAACAGTGACCACACTCCAAAAGTACTTCATTGGCTGTGAAGTGCTTTCGGATGTCCGGTGGTTGTGAAAGGCGTTATATAAAATGCAAGTCTTTAACAGATAGCCGGGAGACACATCGAGGGGTTCGGGGGGTTATATTATATACCGGGTGTAATGGGTTCTTTGCTTCAGAATTCATCTGAAGAACCAGTTGGTTTGTTAAGAAAGGTTTAACAATCGCACGACACATTGCCAGTTCATCCACTGAGCTCTCAACTGCATACCTCATCGTGGATGAGCGCGACCCAACTGGCTGGGGTTTTATTGAGGCTTGTGACCATCACGTGACTTGCTAAGCCCCTCCCACTTCAACAGCTCGACAACTATCTTTGTTGATAACCAGAAACCAAGTGCCCCCTGATTTAAAGGGGTGCATTAAAACCCACACATTAAACACATTAAACTTTTGACACTAAGCTGGGTGGCGGTGTGAGCTGCGAGGAGGATGCTATGAGGCTGCAGAGTGACTTGGATAGGTTAGGTGAGTGGGCAAATGCATGGCAGATGAAGTATAATGTGGATAAATGTGAGGTTATCCACTTTGGTGGTAAAAACAGAGAGACAGACTATTATCTGAATGGTGACAGATTAGGAAAAGGGGAGGTGCAACGAGACCTGGGTGTCATGGTACATCAGTCATTGAAGGTTGGCCATGCAGGTACAGCAGGCGGTGAAGAAAGCAAATGGTATGTTGGCCTTCATAGCGAGGGGATTTGAGTACAGGAGCAGGGAGGTGTTGCTACAATTGTACAGGGCCTTGGTGAGGCCACACCTGGAATATTGTGTTCAGTTTTGGTCTCCTAACTTGAGGAAGGACGTTCTTGCTATTGAGGGAGTGCAGCGAAGGTTCACCAGACTGATTCCCGGGATGGCAGCACTGACCTATCAAGAAAGACTGGATCGACTGGGCTTGTATTCACTGGAGTTCAGAAGAATGAGAGGGGATCTCATAGAAAAGTTTAAAATTCTGACGGGATTGGACAGGTTAGATGCAGGAAGAATGTTCCCAATGTTGGGGAAGTCCAGAACCAGGGGTCACAGTCTAAGGATAAGGGGTAAGCCATTTAGGACCGAGATGAGGAGAAACTTCTTCACCCAGAGAGTGGTGAACCTGTGGAATTCTCTACCGCAGAGAGTTGTTGGGGCCAATTCACTAAATATATTCAAAAAAGGGAGTTAGATGAGGTCCTTACTACTCGGGGGATCAAGGGGTATGGTGAGAAAGCAGGAATGGGGTACTGAAGTTGCATGTTCAGCCATGAACTCATTGAATGGCGGTGCAGGCTAGAAGGTGCACGGGACCCTATAGGGGCACGGGATACCATATGTTGGGTATAGCGGGCACGGTACGCTATAGGGGCGGGCAGAGGGGACATGGGATCCTATGGGATGGGTAAAGGGGCATTGGACCCTAAAGATGTGGGTAAAGTGGGCACGATACCCTATGGCAGTGGGCAAAGGGCCCCATGAACGAGAGCCAGCAGACCTATAAAGGTGATCGATCTGCACTGAGAATGCAGGGCGGTTTTCCCCGAAACTGTGGGCCAGGGAATGAATTCTGAGCAGGTGAAAGTGAAAGTGAAAGAGGTGAGTGAGCACAGCTCCCTTCCCTTGGCAGGACACTGTGTCGCTCGGCACTGCACTGTGTCGTTCTCACTACAGGTGAGAGTTCGGGCAGAGTGTGAGGAGGGTTCACAGCTGGGTCTGTCCGGATCCACCTGACTGCCCCATTCCCACCAGCTCCGGGTAAACCCACTGCGTTCCTGTTGCTGCTCCTGAGGGTTATTGTGGGTCAGGTACAGACATCTGAGCTCTCAAGCAGCAGGCTTCACTGCCTCTCTCTGTCTCTCCTTCCCCTTCTCCCCGACACCCGCCCTCTGCCTGTCCCTCTCCCTCTCCCTCTGCCTGTCCCTCTCATAGAAACAGAGACAGAAACATAGAAAATAGGTGCAGGAGCAGGCCATTCGGCCCTTCGAGCCTGCACCGCCATTCAATGAGTTCATGGCTGAACATGCAACTTCAGTACCCCATTCCTGCTTTCTCACCATACCCCTTGATCCCCCGAGTAGTAAGGACCTCATCTAACTCCTTTTTGAATATATTTAGTGAATTGGCCTCAACTACTTTCTGTGGTAGAGAATTCCACAGGTTCACCACTCTCTGGGTGAAGAAGTTTCTCCTCATCTCGGTCCTAAATGGCTTACCCCTTATCCTGAGACTGTGACCCCTGGTTCTGGACTTCCCCAACATTGGGAACATTCTTCCTGCATCTAACCTGTCTTAAACCCGTCAGAATTTTAAACGTTTCCATGAGATCCCCTCTCATTCTTCAGGGGGTGATGGGTGAGTGGGACTCGGTGTGAGTTAGGACACGGGGACAGTGAGCACAGGGGGTGATGGGTGAGTGGGACTGGGTGTGAGTTAGGACACGGGGCAGTGAGCACAGTGGGTGATGGGTGAGCGGGACTGGGTGCGAGTTAGGACACGGGTCAGTGAGAACGGGGTGATAGGTGAGTGGGACTGGGTGTGAGTTAAGACACGGGGCAGTGAGCACAGAAGGTGATGGGTGAGTGGGACTGGGTGTGAGTTAGGACACGGGGTCAGTGAGCACGGGGTGATGGGTGAGTGGGACTGGGTGTGAGTTAGGACATGTGGTCAGTGAGCACGGGGTGATGGGTGAGTGGGACTGGGTGTGAGTTAGGACACGGGGTCAGTGAGCACAGGGGGTGATGGATGAGTGGGACTCGGTGTGAGTTAGGACACGGGGTCAGTGAGCACAGGGGGTGATGGGTGAGTGGGACTGGGTGTGAGTTAGGACACGGGGTCAGTGAGCACAGGGGGTGATGGGTGAGTGGGACTCGGTGTGAGTTAGGACACGGGGTCAGTGAGCACAGGGGGTGATGGGTGAGTGGGACTGGGTGTGAGTTAGGACACGGGGCAGTGAGCACAGGGGTGATGGGTGAGTGGGACTGGGTGTGAGTTAGGAGACGGGGTCAGTGAGCACAGGGGGTGATGGGTGAGTGGGACTGGGTGTGAGTTAGCACACGGGTCAGTGAGCACAGGGGGTGATGGGTGAGTGGGACTCGGTGTGAGTTAGGACACGGGGTTAGTGAGCACAGAGGGTGATGGGTGAGTGGGACTGGGTGTGAGTTAGGACACGGGTCAGTGAGCACAGGGGGTGATGGGTGAGTGGGACTCGGTGTGAGTTAGGACACGGGGTTAGTGAGCACAGGGGGTGATGGGTGAGTGGGACTGGGTGTGAGTTAGGACACGGGGTCAGTGAGCACAGGGGGTGATGGGTGAGTAGGACTGGGTGTGAGTTAGGACACTGGGTCAGTGAGCACAGGGGGTGATGGGTGAGTGGGACTGGGTGTGAGTTAGGACACGGGGTCAGTGAGCACAGGGGGTGATGGGTGAGTGGGACTGGGTGTGAGTTAGGACACGGGGTCAGTGAGCACAGGGGGTGATGGGTGAGTGGGACTGGGTGTGAGTTAGGACACGGGTCAGTGAGCACAGGGGGCGATGGGTGAGTGGGACTGGGTGTGAGTTAGGACACGGGGTCAGTGAGCACAGGGGGTGATGGGTGAGTGGGACTGGGTGTGAGTTAGGACACGGGGTCAGCCGAGTTTTGGATCACCTCAAGTTCACGTCGGGTAGAACGTGGGTGATCTTATGGAAACGTATCAGATTATGAGGGGGGCTCGACAAGGTGGATGCAGAGAGGATGTTCCCACTGATGGGGGAGACTAGAACTAGGGGGCATGGTCTTAGAATAAGGGGCCGCCCATTTAAAACTGAGATGAGGAGGAATTTCTTCTCTCAGAGGGTTGTAAATCTGTGGAATTCTCTGCCCCAGAGAGCTGTGGAGGCTGGGACATTGAATATATTTAAGGTGGAGATAGACAGATTTTTGGGCGATAAGGGAGTGAAGGGTTATGGGGAGCGGGCGGGGAAGTGGAGCTGAGTCCATGATTGGATCAGCCATGGTGGTATTAAATGGTGGAGCAGACTCGAGGGGCCGAATGGCCCACTCCTGCTCCTATTTCTGATGTTTGGTTCTTTCTCGGCACGCAGGCAACCAACAGAAGAGGAAAAGCGCGCTGCCGAAAAGAAGAGGGATGATAAGATGAAGAAAAGGATGGAGAGGAAAGATAAGAAGAGAAATGAGGAGGAGGATGAGGAGGATACTGAGGGCGGAGAGTGGAAACCTGTTAAAGGCGGTGCTCCCATGGTCTCCGTAAGTGTAACGGGCACCGACTCTCCCCGGGGTACGGGTCTCCCCTCCCACGGGGGAACCGACTCTCCCCGGGGTACGGATCTCTCCCACACGGGGGAACCGACTCTCACCGGGGTACGGGTCTCTCCCACACGGGGGAACCGACTCTCCCCGGGGTACGGGTCTCCCCTCCCACGGGGGAACCGACTCTCCCCGGGGTACGGGTCTCCCCTCCCACGGGGGCACCGACTCTCCCCGGGGTACGGGTCTCCCCTCCCACGGGGGCACCGACTCTCCCCGGGGTACGGGTCTCCCCTCCCACGGGGGAACTGACTCTCCCCGGGGTACGGGTCTCTCCCACACGGGGGAACCGACTCTCCCCGGGGTACGGGTCTCTCTCCCACACGGGGGAATCGACTCTCCCCGGGGTACGGGTCTCTCCCACACGGAGGAACCGACTCTCCCCGGGGTACGGGTCTCTCCCACACGGGGGAACCGACTCTCCCCGGGGTACGGGCCTCCCCTCCCACGGGGGAACCGACTCTCCCCGGGCTACGGGTCTCCCCTCCCACGGGGGAACCGACTCTCCCCGGGGTACGGGTCTCTCCCACACGGGGGAACCGACTCTCCCCGGGGTACGGATCTCCCCTCCTACGGGGGAACCGACTCTCCCCGGGGTACGGGCCTCCCCTCCCACGGGGGAAGCGACTCTCCCCGGGGTACGGGTCTCTTCCCCCCACGGGGGAACCGACTCTCACCGGGGTACGGGTCTCTCCCCCTCATGGGGGAACCGACTCTCCCCGGGGTATGGGTCTCTCGCCCCACGGGGGAACCGACTCTCCCCGGGGTACGGGTCTCTCCCCCCCACGGGGGAACCGACTCTCCCCGGGGTACGGGTCTCCCCTCCCACGGGGGAACCGACTCTCACCGGGGTACGGGTCTCTCCCACATGGGGGAACCGACTCTCCCCGGGGTACGGATCTCCCCTCCCACGGGGGAACTGACTCTCCCAGGGGTACGGGTCTCTCCCCCCACGGGGGAACCGACTCTCCCCGGGGTACGGGTCTCTCCCCCCACGGGGGAACCGACTCTCCCAGGGGTACGGGGGGTCTCCCCACGGGGGAACCGACTCTCCCCGGGGTACGGGTCTCTCGCCCCACGGGGGAACCGACTCTCCCCGGGGTACGGGTCTCTCCCTCCCACGGGGGAACCGACTCTCACCGGGGTACGGGTCTCTCCCCCTCACGGGGGAACCGACTCTCCCCCCGGGTACGTGTGTGCGGAGCAGCCTGATCATTTATTTTCTCTCTCTTTGTTCAGGAGAAGCCCAAGATGTTCGCGAAGGGCACGGAAATAAACCATGCTGTGGTACTGAAGAAACTGTCCGAGATTTTACAGGCTCGCGGGAAGAAGGGCACAGACAGGTAATGTCCGAGGGAGCAGAGTGTGTGCTCTGCACACAGGAGGGGGCCCATTCAGCCCCTCGAGCCTGTTACACAGGAACAGGAGGGGGCCCATTCAGCCCCTCGAGTCTGTTACACAGGAACAGGAGGAGGCCCATTCAGCCCCTCGAGCCTGTTACACAAGAACAGGAGGAGGCCCATTCAGCCCCTCGAGCCTGTTACACAGGAACAGGCGGAGGCCCATTCAGCCCCTCGAGCCTGTTACACAGGAACAGGAGGAGGCCCATTCAGCCCCTCGAGCCTGTTACACAGGAACAGGAGGAGGCCCATTCAGCCCCTCGAGTCTGTTACACAGGAACAGGAGGAGGCCCATTCAGCCCCTCGAGCCTGTTACACAGGAACAGGAGGAGGCCCATTCAGCCCCTTGGGTCTGTTACACAGGAACAGGAGGAGGCCCATTCAGCCCCTCGAGCCTGTTACACAGGAACAGGAGGAGGCCCATTCAGCCCCTCGAGCCTGTTACACAGGAACAGGAGGAGGCCCATTCAGCCCCTCGAGCCTGTTACACAGGGAACAGGAGGAGGCCCATTCAGCCCCTCGAGCCTGTTGCATTAGGAACAGGAGGAGGCCCATTCAGCCCCTCGAGCCTGTTACACAGGAACAGGAGGAGGCCCATTCAGCCCCTCGAGCCTATTACACAGGAACAGGAGGAGGCCCTTTCATCCCCTCGAGCATGTTACACAGGAACAGGAGGAGACCCATTCATCCCCTCGAGCATGTTACACAGGAACAGGAGGAGGCCATTCAGCCCCTCGAGCCTGTTACACAGGAACAGGAGGAGGCCCATTTAGCCCCTCGAGCCTGTTACACAGGAACAGGAGGAGGCCCATTCAGCCCCTCGAGCCTGTTGCACAGGAACAGGAGGAGGCCCATTCAGCCCCTCGAGCCTGTTACACAGGAACAGGAGGAGGCCCATTCAGCCCCTCGAGCCTGTTACACAGGAACAGGAGGAGGCCCATTCAGCCCCTCGAGTCTGTTACACAGGAACAGGAGGAGGCCATTCAGCCCCTCGAGCCTGTTGCATTAGGAACAGGAGGAGGCCCATTCAGCCCCTCGAGCCTGTTACACAGGAACAGGAGGAGGCCCATTCAGCCCCTCGAGCCTGTTACACAGGAACAGGAGGAGGCCCTTTCATCCCCTCGAGCATGTTACACAGGAACAGGAGGAGACCCATTCATCCCCTCGAGCATGTTACACAGGAACAGGAGGAGGCCATTCAGCCCCTCGAGCCTGTTACACAGGAACAGGAGGAGGCCCATTTAGCCCCTCGAGCCTGTTACACAGGAACAGGAGGAGGCCCATTCAGCCCCTCGAGCCTGTTACACAGGAACAGGAGGAGGCCCATTCAGCCCCTCGAGCCTGTTACACAGGAACAGGAGGAGGCCCATTCAGCCCCTCGAGCCTGTTACACAGGAACAGGAGGAGGCCCATTCAGCCCCTCGAGTCTGTTACACAGGAACAGGAGGAGGCCATTCAGCCCCTCGAGCCTGTTACACAGGAACAGGAGGAGGCCCATTCAGCCCCACGAGCGTGTTACACAGGAACAGGAGGAGGCCCATTCAGTCCCTCGAGCCTGTTACATTAGGAACAGGAGGAGGCCCATTCAGTCCCTCGAGCCTGTTACATTAGGAACAGGAGGAGGCCCATTCAGTCCCTCGAGCCTGTTACACAGGAACAGGAGGAGGCCCATTCAGCCCCTCGAGCCTGTTACACAGGAACAGGAGGAGGCCCATTCAGCCCCTCGAGCCTGTTACATTAGGAACAGGAGGAGGCCCATTCAGTCCCTCGAGCCTGTTACATTAGGAACAGGAGGAGGCCCATTCAGTCCCTCGAGCCTGTTACACAGGAACAGGAGGAGGCCCATTCAGCCCCTCGAGCCTGTTACACAGGAACAGGAGGAGGCCCATTCAGCCCCTCGAGCCTGTTACACAGGAACAGGAGGAGGCCCATTCAGCCCCTCGAGCCTGTTACACAGGAACAGGAGGAGGCCCATTCAGCCCCTCGAGCCTGTTACACAGGAACAGGAGGGGGCCATTCAGCCCCTCGAGTGTGTTACACAGGAACAGGAGGAGGCCCATTCAGCCCCTTGGGTCTGTATTATTCAATGCTATCACGTCTGATCTGGAACACAGCCCCATATACCTGCCTTTGGCCCCCATCCCTCAATATCTTTGGTTAACAGAAAGCTAGCAATCTCGGATTGAATATTAACGACTGACCTCCAGCATCGATTGCTGATTGCGGAAGACTGTTCCAAATTTCTCCCAAGCTTTGTGTGTCGAAATGTTTCCAAACTTCCCTCCTGAAAAGACTGGCTGTAATGTTTAGACACTGCCCCTAGTCCCAGGCTCCCCAACCAGCGGACACAATTCCCCCTCTCTCCACCCGATCAGTTCCCCATAATATCCTGAAAACCTCAATCAGATACCCCCGTTAACCTTCCACACCCCAGGGAGCACAACCGCACTTTGTGTAATCTCTGCTCGTAACGTGACCCTTGAAGTCCGGGTATCCCTCTGATAAACCCACGCTGCACTCCCTCCAAGGCCAGTATATCCTCCCTGTGGTGTGGAGCCCAGAACTGCCCTCAGCGCTCCAGGTGTGGGCTAACCGGGGCATCCTCATGATTCTCCAGTCGGAAAGCACGCTTCCTGTCGAAGGTGACACTCCAGTGCAGTACTGAGGGAGCGCCGTACTGTCGGAGGGGCAGTACTGAGGGAGTGCCGCACTGTCGGAGGGGCAGTACTGAGGGAGCGCCGCACTGTCGGAGGGGCAGTACTGAGGGAGTGCCGCACTGTCGGAGGGGCAGTACTGAGGGAGTGCCGTACTGCGCTGTCGGAGGGGCAGTACTGAGGGAGTGCCGCACTGTCGGAGGGGCAGTACTGAGGGAGTGCCGTACTGCGCTGTCGGAGGGGCAGTACTGAGGGAGCGCCGCACTGTAGGAGGGGCGGTACTGAGGGAGTGCCGCACTGTCGGAGGGGCAGTACTGAGGGAGTGCCGTACTGCGCTGTCGGAGGGACAGTACTGAGGGAGCGCCGCACTGTAGGAGGGGCAGTACTGAGGGAGTGCCGCACTGTCAGAGGGGCAGTACTGAGGGAGTGCCGCACTGTCGGAGGGGCAGTACTGAGGGAGCGCCGTACTGCGCTGTGGGAGGGGCAGTACTGAGGGAGTGCCGCATTGTCGGAGGGGCAGTACTGAGGGAGCGCCGTACTGCGCTGTGGGAGGGGCAGTACTGAGGGAGCGCCGTACTGCGCTGTGGGAGGGGCAGTACTGAGGGAGTGCCGCATTGTCGGAGGGGCAGTACTGAGGGAGTGCCGCACTGTCGGAGGAGCAGTACTGAGGGAGTGCCGTACTGCGCTGTCGGAGGGGCAGTACTGAGGGAGTGCCGTACTGCGCTGTCGGAGGGGCAGTACTGAGGGAGTGCCGCACTGTCGGAGGGGCAGTACTGAGGGAGTCCCGCACTGTCGGAGGGGCAGTACTGAGGGAGTGCCGCACTGTCGGAGGGGCAGTAACTGAGGGAGTGCCGCACTGTCGGAGGGGCAGTACTGAGGGAGTGCCGCACTGTCGGAGGGGCAGTACTGAGGGACTGCCGCACTGTCGGAGAGGCAGTACTGAGGGAGTGCCGCACTGTCGGAGGGGCAGTACTGAGGGAGCGCCGCACTGTCGGAGGGGCAGTACTGAGGGAGCGCCGCACTGTCGGAGGGGCAGGTGTATGTAAGAGATCCCGGGGCACTATTTGAAGAAGAGCAGTGGGAGTTCTCCCCGGTGTCCTGGGGCCAATATTTATCCCTCAATCACTACAACAGATTATTCGGGTCATTATCACACTGCTGGGTGTGGGATCCTGCTGTGCACTAATCGGCTGCCGTGTTTCCCACAATACAACAGCGACCACACTCCAGGAAAAGTAGTCACTGGCTGTAAAGCGCTTCGAGACGTCCAGTGGTTGTGAAAGGTGCTATACAAACGCAAGTCTTTCTGTCCCAACTTGCACAGGGCTGCCCAGATCGAGATGTTGACGGAGTTGTGTGCAATCGCAACTGTGCATAACCTCGGCGAAGGTATCACGCTGAAAATCAAGTTCAATATCGTGGCTTCACTGTACGACTATAACCCCAACCTGGCCTCCTGCATGAAGGTAGGTTCGAAACCCCAACCAGTTACTGCCCCCTCTACACTGTCCCCTCACACACTCCCAGGGCAGGTACAGGGGGTTAGATACAGAGTAAAGCTCCCTCTACACTGTCCCATCAAACACTCCCAGGGCAGGTACAGGGGGTTAGATACAGAGTAAAGCTCCCTCTACACTGTCCCATCAAACACTCCCAGGGCAGGTACAGGGGGTTAGATACAGAGTAAAGCTCCCTCTACACTGTCCCATCAAACACTCCCAGGGCAGGTACAGCACGGGGTTAGATACAGAGTAAAGCTCCCTCTACACTGTCCCATCAAACACTCCCAGGGCAGGTACAGGGGGTTAGATACAGAGTAAAGCTCCCTCTACACTGTCCCATCAAACACTCCCAGGGCATGTACAGGGGGTTAGATACAGAGTAAAGCTCCCTCTACACTGTCCCATCAAACACTCCCAGGACAGGTACAGCACGGGGTTAGATACAGAGTAAAGCTCCCTCTACACTGTCCCATCAAACACTCCCAGGGCAGGTACAGGGGGTTAGATACAGAGTAAAGCTCCCTCTACACTGTCCCATCAAACACTCCCAGGACAGGTACAGCACGGGGTTAGATACAGAGTAAAGCTCCCTCTACACTGTCCCATCAAACACTCCCAGGGCAGGTACAGGGGGTTAGATACAGAGTAAAGCTCCCTCTACAATGTCCCATCAAACACTCCCAGGGCAGGTACAGGGGGTTCGATACAGAGTAAAGCTCCCTCTACACTGTCCCATCAAACACTCCCAGGGCAGGTACAGGGGCTTAGATACAGAGTAAAGCTCCCTCTACACTGTCCCATCAAACACTCCCAGGGCAGGTACAGAGGGTTAGATACAGAGTAAAGCTCCCTCTACACTGTCCCATCACACACTCCCAGGGCAGGTACAGGGGGTTAGATACAGAGTAAAGCTCCCTCTACACTGTCCCATCAAACACTCCCAGGACAGGTACAGGGGGTTAGATACAGAGTAAAGCTCTCTCTACACTGTCCCATCAAACACTCCCAGGGCAGGTACAGGGAGTTAGATACAGAGTAAAGCTCCCTCTACACTGCCCCATCAAACACTCCCAGGGCAGGTACAGGGCGTTAGATACAGAGTAAAGCTCCCTCTACACTGTCCCATCAAACACTCCCAGGGCAGGTACAGGGGGTTAGATACACAGTAAAGCTCCCTCCACACTGTCCCATCAAACACTCCCAGGGCAGGTACAGGGGGTTAGATACAGAGTAAAGCTCCCTCTACACTGTCCCATCAAACACTCCCAGGGCAGGTACAGAGGATTAGATACAGAGTAAAGCTCCCTCTACACTGTCCCATCAAACACTCCCAGGGCAGGTACAGAGGATTAGATAGAGTAAAGCTCCCTCTACACTGTCCCATCACACACTCCCAGGGCAGGTACAGGGGGTTAGATACAGAGTAAAGCTCCCTCTACACTGTCCCATCAAACACTCCCAGGACAGGTACAGGGGGTTAGATACAGAGTAAAGCTCTCTCTACACTGTCCCATCAAACACTCCCTGGGCAGGTACAGGGAGTTAGATACAGAGTAAAGCTCCCTCTACACTGCCCCATCAAACACTCCCAGGGCAGGTACAGGGCGTTAGATACAGAGTAAAGCTCCCTCTACACTGCCCCATCAAACCCTCCCAGGGCAGGTACAGGGGGTTAGATACACAGTAAAGCTCCCTCTACACTGTCCCATCAAACACTCCCAGGGCAGGTACAGGGGGTTAGATACAGAGTAAAGCTCCCTCTACACTGTCCCATCAAACACTCCCAGGGCAGGTACAGGGCGTTAGATACAGAGTAAAGCTCCCTCTACACTGCCCCATCAAACCCTCCCAGGGCAGGTACAGGGGGTTAGATACACAGTAAAGCTCCCTCTACACTGTCCCATCAAACACTCCCAGGACAAGTACGGGGGGTTAGACACGGAGTAATCTGTCTGCCGTTGCCCCCTGTGCAGCAGGACATGTGGAAGAAGTGTCTGGGATGTGTGGACAACCTTCTGGACATCCTGTTCGAGTCTCCCAACATCTTCATCGGTGAGAACATTGGCGAGGACTCGGAGAACATGTCGAACGCTGAACAGGTAATATCCCCCCCTCCCCCTCTTCCTCTCTCTCCCCCAACCATGTCTGGGACTCCCCCTGACCCTCTCTCTCTCTCTCTCTCTCTGGGACTCCCCCTGACCCCCTCTCTCTCTCTCTCTCTCTGGGACTCCCCCTGACCCTCTCTCTCTCTCTCTCTCTCTCTCTGGGTCTCCCCCTGACCCCCCCTCTCTCTCTCTCTGGGTCTCCCCCTGACCCCCTCTCTCTCTCTCTCTGGGACTCCCCCTGACCCCCTCTCTCTCTCTGGGACTCCCCCTGACCCTCTCTCTCTCTCTCTCTCTCTCTCTGGGACTCCCTCTGACCCTCTCTCTCTCTCTGGGACTCCCCCTGACCCTCTCTCTCTCTCTCTGGGACTCCCCCTGACCCTCTCTCTCTCTCTCTCTCTGGGACTCCCCCTGACCCTCTCTCTCTCTCTCTCTCTCTCCCTGGGACTCCCTCTGACCCTCTCTCTCTCTGGGACTCCCCCTGACCCTCTCTCTCTCTGGACTCCCCCTGACCCCCTCTCTCTCTCTCTGGGACTCCCCCTGACCCCCTCTCTCTCTCTGGGACTCCCCCTGACCCTCTCTCTCTCTGTCTCTGGGACTCCCCCTTACCCTCTCTCTCTCTCTCTCTCACTCTCTCTGGGACACCCCCTGACCTCTCTCTCTCTGGGACACCCCCTGACCCTCTCTCTCTCTCTCTCTCTCTCTCTCTCTCTGGGACACCCCCTGACCCTCTCTCTCTCTCTCTCTCTGGGACTCCCCCTGACACCCTCTCTCTCTCTCTCTCTCTCTCTCTCTCTGGGACACCCCCTGACCACTCTCTCTCTGGGACACCCCCTGACCCTCTCTCTCTCTCTCTCTGGGTCACCCCCTGACCCTCTCTCTCTCTCTCTGGGACTCCCCCTGACCCTCTCTCTCTGGGACTCCCCCATACCCTCTCTCTCTCTCTGGGACTCCCCCTGACCCTCTCTCTCTCTCTCTCTCTCTGGGATTCCCCTGACCCTCCCTCTCTCTCTCTCTGGGTCTCCCCCTGACCCTCTCTCTCTCTCTCTCTCTGGGACTCCCCCTGACCCTCTCCCTCCCTCTCTCTCTCTCTGGGACTACCCCTGACCCTCCCTCTCACTCTGGGACTCCCCCTGACCCTCTCTCTCTCTCTCTGGGACTCCCCCTGACCCTCTCTCTCTCTCTGGGTCTCCCCCTGACCCTCTCTCTCTGGGACTCCTCCTGACCCTCTCTCTCTCTCTGGGACTCCCCCTGACCCTCTCTCTCTGGGTCTCCCCCTGACCCTCTCTCTCTGGGACTCCCCCTGACCCTCTCTCTCTCTCTTTGGGACTCCCCCTGACCCTCTCTCTCTCTCTCTCTCTCTCTCTCTAGGACTCCCTGACCCTCTCTCTCTCTCTCTCTCTGGGACTCCCCCTGACCCTCTCTCTCTCTCTCTGGGACTCCCCCTGACCCTCTCTCTCTGGGACTCACCCTGACCCCCTCTCTCTCTCTCAGGACTCCCCCTGACTCTCTCTCTCTCTCTCTCTCTGGGTCTCCCCCTGACCCTCTCTCTCTCTCTCTCTCTGGGACTCCCCCTAACCCTCTCTCTCTGGGTCTCCCCCTGACCCTCTCTCTCTCTCTCTGGGTCTCCCCCTGACCCTCTCTCTCTCTCTCTCTGGGACACCCCCTGATCCTCTCTCTCTCTCTCTCTGGGACTCCCCCTGACCCTCTCTCTCTCTCTCTCTCTCTCTCTCTCTCTCTCTCTCTGGGACTCCCCCTGACCCCCCCTCTCTCTCTCTCTCTCTCTCTCTGGGACACCCCCTGACCTCTCTCTCTGGGACACCCCCTGACCCTCTCTCTCTCTCTCTCTGGGACACCCCCTGACCCTCTCTCTCTCTGGGACTCCCCCTGACCCTCTCTCTCTCTCTCTCTCTCTGGGACTCCCCCTGACCCTCCCTCTCTGGGATTCCCCCTGACCCTCTCTCTCTGGGACTCCCCCTGACCCTCTCTCTCTGGGACTCCCCCTGACCCTCTCTCTCTCTCTGGGACTTCCCCTGACCCTCTCTCTCTCTCTCTCTCTCTCTCTCTCTCTCTCTCTGGGACTCCCCCTGACCCTCTCTCTCTCTCTCTCTCTCTCTCTCTCTGGGACTCCCCCTGACCCTCTCTCTCTCTCTGGGACTCCCCCTGACCCTCTCTCTCTCTCTCTCTCTCTCTGGGACTCCCCCTGACCCTCTCTCTCTCTCTCTCTCTCTCTGGGACTCCCCCTGACCCTCTCTCTCTCTCTCTCTCTGGGTCTCCCCCTTACCCTCTTTCTCTCTCTCTCTCTGGGACTCCCCCTGACCCTCTCTCTCTCTCGCTGGGACTCCCCCTGACCCTCTCTCTCTGGGTCTCCCCCTGACCCTCTCTCTCTCTCTCTCTGGTACTCCCCCTGACCCTCTCTCTCTGGGTCTCCCCCTGACCCTCTCTCTCTCTCCTCTCTCTCTCTGGGACTCCCCCTGACCCTCTCTCTCTGGGTCTCCCCCCTGACCCTCTCTCTCTCTCTCTCTCTGGGACTCCCCCTGACCCTTTCTCTCTCTCTGGGACTCCCCCTGACCCCCTCTCTCTCTCTCTCTCTCTCTCTCTCTGGGACTCCCCCTGACCCTCTCTCTCTGGGACTCCCCCTGACCCTCTCTCTCTCTCTGGGACTCCCCCTGACCCTCTCTCTCTCTCTCTCTCTGGGTCTCCCCCTGACCCTCTCTCTCTCTCTGGGTCTCCCCCTGAACCTCTCTCTCTCTGGGACTCCCCCTGACCCTCTCTCTCTCTCTCTGGGACTCCCCCTGACCCTCTCTCTCTCTCTCTCTCTCTGGGACTCCCCCTGGCCCTCTCTCTCTGGGACTCCCCCTAACCCCCTCTCCCCCTAACCCCCTCTCCCCCTCTCTGGGACTCCCCCTGACCCTGTCTCTCTCTCTCTCTCTCTCTCTCTCTGTGACTCCCCCTGACCCCCTCTCTCTCTCTCTCTCTTCTGGGACTCCCCCTGACCATCTCTCTCTCTCTCTGGGACTCCCCCTGACCCCTCTCTCTGGGACTCCCCTGACCCTCTCTCTCTCTCTCTCTCTCTCTCTCTCTCTCTGGGACTCCCCCTGGCCCTCTCTCTCCCTCTCTGGGACTCCCCCTGACCCTCTCCCGCTCTGGGACTCCCCCTGACCCTCTCTCTCTCTGGGACTCACCCTGACCCTCTCTCTCTCTCTCTCTCTCTCTCTCTGGGA